>NW_013665902.1:78242-110482 GCF_000517525.1 Limulus polyphemus
ATATACATATATATTATTCATACCTTCGGTGTATAGGACGCAAGCAGATTTTGACATCAAATTTTGGGCATCTTATACACCGAAAATTACGGTATGTTGATTTGGAAACGTACAAGCATGATAAAAAAAATACAGAATTTATAATTTGTTACTAATATCTTCTTTTGTTTTACCTATCTTTTTCAAGTTCAATTAGATCTTTAGTCCGTATTTAACAATAACTAATTAGATTCTAAATAAATGCTCATTCAAAATTTATTTATTTTATGTCTATAGCAGATAAGATATATAAAATAAATTGTGCACGCGCAATTACGCAAGCATTTGTTTGTTTCTGATTCAGTCCTTAAAATAAGATGATATATATAATACATACTAATATACGAAGCAGCAATAGACTTACTTCACTCAGCTCTGTAGATGATGAAGAATGCAAGTTTTGTCTTTTTTTACATATTAAAAAATTTACCTACTTTAAATTTGTTTAGACTTACGGCTTATATAATATACGACTCAATTATTGTCTAATAAGCTTAACGAAATGTAGTAATTATAACTCTTTAGATGATGAGATTGGCAATTATAATGCGGAATTGAAATGATAAGGCCACAGAATATTTGACAAAATATATTTAAATGAATATGTTTTTCTAATAGCTATACAAATTGGACTTTGAAACTTGTTAAAAGCTATTATTTGTAATAAACTGGTGTCCTGAAATTTTGAATATATCCAACTTACATGTGACAAACTTAATTCCCTAAGGTTCTAACCAAATTAATAATACTTAAATTCTAATACAGTTTTGCTGAAACATGTGAAATATTTAAATTACAAAGCTAAATACAATACTGCAAGGAGTTTTTAGGTCTTTTATATATAAGATATAGATATTTGGAGTCGAGTGTGTAGTGAAAAAACAATAATCCAAATTCTTTTACATTTCTTACAAAGGTTACTATTTGAGGGATGCACCAAAAAATGTCCTAAAATTCTTAAATCAAAAACGAGGATCCTTGTACAACTAATGAATAGGTTTTTCTTAATTTCAACTACTTGTTACGTGTGGTAAACACTTATAAAGAGTACGGCTATGGTGGTTTCGGTTAAAAGTGTGAAAATTCGTAAGATTTTAATATCTTATTCACTATTCGTGCAGTATCATAGAAATTTACACCAAAGGGAACCACATTTTAATTATTAAGTGACCTTTCTTCTATAACTTCTAAATGGTTCTTTTATTGTAAAACCGAGTGCACTTTCTTTCAAATAACTCGGTGAATACTTAGATTAGAAAATCTTAAACGGCACGACTCAGGTTTGTATCTTTTACTTTGAACTTTTTGGCTTACATTTGCAAAATTATATTTTACTTACATCTTTTGAAATGCCCTCCCTCCAGTGGTACAGCTGTATGTCTGAGGGCTTACAACGCTAGAAATCGGTTTTCGCTACCCGTGGTGGGCAGTGTACAAATAGCCCATTGTGTAGCATTGTGCTTTACTTCAAACAAACAATCTTTTGAAACACCAAAAAAGTTTATAAATGTTGTAATTTAATTTTAGAGTGTTTCACAGCTCTATTACATTATGCTGATCAAATTTATTTTGACTTTCAACTTGCTATCACTGATCATGACGACTTAAAGATCCCAAGTCGGACAAAGGAAAGTTAACAATTTTAAATTTGATATATAAACTCAAAATTTTTAAAGTTTCGTGTGAGAACCATTAAATGTACCTTTTAAATTGATGTTTTATTTACTATGATTAACAATTAACTATAGAATAAGGTATTTGGAAGTGTGCAAAATGTTATAAAACTCTTAAAATGCGAAGATTGTTACGTGAATGAGCCAGGAATTTGTTTAATACATTTAACAAATATTTTAGAATTAAAAAATATGTAATATGGATGAACTTGGTTTATCTTCTATTTGATTTAGTTTGCTTAGAGGCAAGTTTATAAATGTATATAAAACTTGCCTGAATAATCAGTTTATTGATAAAGCTGATGTCCAAGGTTGTCTTTATTTGAAATTAATTTAATCACCGTTTTTATCTCTTTACCTGAAAAAAAAGATATCAATTTCAATTGGTGAAACAGTTTTTATACCTTAATCATCTGATGTCTCCTTTTCTAACTAATTTTGAGTTTCATCTAAAAATCTGCCAGAATTGAAATTGGTTGAAATCGCAGTTCTTCGCTAATTACATTACGGAAATTATCATGTAGTGAGAGTTGCCATGTTTATTAAATTTAACTTGAAGCTTCCGTCTTTTTCTGGTGAGCAGAGCACTCGAATCAAAATCTCCAGGTCGCGGGGTCGAAACCCGCCATCGAAAATGCTCGTCCTATCAGTTGTGGGGAAGAGGGCGTTATAATATGACGATTAATCTAACTATTTGTTAGAACGAGTCGCCCAAAAGTTGGCGGTGTGTGGTATTAACTAAATGCTTTCCCTCTAGTTTATCATTTCAAAGTTAAGGACAGCTAGCGCAGATAATACTTGAGTAGCTTTGCGCGAAATTCAACAAACAAACTATCATATTATTTACGGATTTAAACTTACTCCTGTTCAACTAATACTGTTGTCATATAGCTTTATCTAATCTTAAGAGCTTGTCATTTGTCATTTTTCTTGTGTTCTTGATTAAGTCATCAAGCACTATATTTTATAGTGACTAAATTCATATGTAATTCAACATTAACAAAGGATGGTGCCACTAAAGAAAAATAAATTTTATTTTACTTTATTTTATCAACGTATATTCACATTCTAAAGGGAAGTTGGAATAATCCTAGTAAAAGAAATCCATAAGTAAAACCCTATCGCCCATAAGAAAAGATCAGAGCACGCTTCATTAAAACAAACCAGGTAATAAAAGTGTTATGAGAATATCTCTAGGATTCAACTAAATAAACACCTTGTTTATCTAAAGGCAGTGAGATAAAATATTAAGTCAGTAGTCTGAATATTTGACATACACCAGTAGAGAGTCAGAAGACAACTTTAGCAAATCTGATATCAGTTGCTCTTCTAACGAGTTAGTGATATTGGTTATTTCTTTTGATAGACCACTAGTGTATAGTTTAGAAAAATCAACTTACCTCTCCAATAACCAAACACGCGCGATCCCTCCCTTACCTTCTGACCTACTGGTTCTCTGGTTTACTCTACCTCTTCTATTACGTGCTGATTCTTCAATTAGTACCTTGAACCACGACTTATAGTTCAAGCCACTTTTACTTGACGCAACATTGTTTGATGGATTTGGAGACCTTGAACATCATTAAATCCCCCGAAGACAGACTTTTTTATGCAAGCAGCAGGTTTGATGTCCTTTAATACCATCCTTATTTCTTAGGTCATTGTTCTCTGAGGTTTCCTTGAACTCGAGACGGAGACCGGTCACATAATCTTGATAACAAAACACCAATCCAAGCAACGTGCCATTAAAAATGTGTATGATGCTTTACTATTCTAATGTATTATAATGTTTTAGTTGAGTATTGTAATAATGATTTTATTGGTTATCATATTATTTACTTTTCATGAATCGCCCATTATTTCTAACTGATTGAAGTTTATCTTTTTATGAAGAACGTTACAGCTCGAAAACAAACTATTTATTTTACGAGTATTGAACCAATATATCATTTTCTTTAAGAAATGTTTCATAAATTTTTAAAACTTGACAAAAATCACCCAAAGATCTTATACTTTGAGAACTGGCCATTTCTATAGTTTTGTTCACCGAAAAACAGACTTTCAGAGGGTATTGGCAATCAATGTAAAAACCTTAATTATAGTATCTCGTCACCACTCGATGTTTTTACACACAGTTATTATAAAAACCATGCCTTAAAAGTTAGCAAACGTTAAACTGCAAAGAAATAAATAAAATGTGATTATCAAGCTTAGATGTTTTTATGAAATACTCAAGATTTGTAACAATAATTGCGATCAACATAAACATATTTTAGAATGGGCAAGAAATATATTATTTTATGCCCCCCTCCCAGTGGCACAGCGGTACGTCTGCGGACTTACAACGCTAGAAACCGGGTTTCGATGCCTGTGGTGGGCACAGCACAAATAGTTCTCTGTGTAGCTTTGTGCTTAACTACAAACAAATAAATATTTTTTTATATTATTATATGCACAGCTATACTTCTCTTGATCTACATTAGATGGCGCGCAGTATTTATCGCTCCTTCCTAACAATTTCGTTCGAAATGCCGAGGGTACTAACTAAACAAGTAAAACATACAAAGATGGATAAAAATTTATATTACTCAAAAATCAGAACCAGTTGACTCGATTATTTTGCGCAAAGCCTTTGGAAACAAAATGTAACGCCATGTTTAATTTTATTTTGTCATTTGAGGAGTGCATCTCAAACTTTATCGATATCTTGAGTACAGTGTTTTTGTTTGTTTGTAATTAGGCACAAAGATACACAATGAGCTATCTGTGCTCTGCCCCCACGGGTTTCAAAACGAGGTTTCTAGCGTTGCAAGTATGCAGACATATCGCTGTGCCAATAAGGGAGGTGCAAAGTTACACTTACCTATTGCTATCTAGGATTCTTAGTCTGTTTATTTTTAAGCAAAGCCACAGTGGGCTATCTGCTGCGTCTAACGTGGGAAATCGAACCCCGGATTTTAGAGTTGTAAGTCCGTAAACATACCGCTACCCCACCGGAGGACAACTGAGACAATTTAAGGGAAGCAGATTTTTTACATTGTTGAATGATTTATCAGTAGTCTAGATGAAAAGTCCAAGAAGCCTACATAGTACTATAAAATAAATGGGAAAAATGATATTAAAGACGGTGCATGGATATGAATGAAAATTCGTTGAATCATTATAAGTCAGTGAACATATATTTGCTACGACATTTCGCAAACTTCGTTTTCACCAATCCTTTCGAACACTTATCATCTCGATCTCAACTGGATCGCTAGGCGTGTTCTGTTGCCCTTGAAAGCGAGAATGAAGAGCAACGCCCGCTCAAGGACAACTACTGTTCACAGAATATTAATTGATTTTTTTGGCTGTTTGTCCACTTCATTTAAACACTCTGTTTTTTTTTCTTCTTGGTTAATGAAAGTAGTTATTCTGAAAAAATGGAATAGTTTGCTTGAATCTATGCTCTAGTGTCCATAAAATATGTAACAAAAAATAAAAAGTTCAGTTATACTTCAGCATGTTCCAAACTATATGATTGATTATTTACGTTTTATTGTGCTTAATAAGAAACATCGTCTATTTTCGCAATGATAAAAAGACGTCATTTTAAACCCCCCAGTGACACAGTGGTATGTCTGTGGACTTACCACGCTAGAGTTATACTTCAGCATGTTCCAAACTATATGATTGATTATTTACGTTTTATTGTGCTTAATAAGAAACATCGTCTATTTTCGCAATGATAAAAAGATGTCATGTTAAGCTCCCCAGTGACACAGTGGTATGTCTGTGGACTTACCACGCTAGAAACCAGGTTTCGATACCCATGCTGGGCAGGACACAGATAGCCCATGGTGTAGCTTTGTGCTTGACTTCAAATAAATCTTTTTATTTTTATGTTAAATACATAATGGTCATTATATCGGCTATTTTCTCTACAAGGTGCAGTCAAGTGGTTATTAATTATCGTAACATAAAAGTCCAAAAATGATTTACCGTTTGCCTTACTATGATTAAAATACTAAAAAAATCTTTACTCTTTGTTATAATATTACGGTGGCTTATTCTCCATCACAAACTTTTAAAAATCACGGTGGCAAATGATGAACTCCTAGTAATATGCGTTTGAAAGAAAGATAACCGATTATCCAATTTACATTAAGAAGAATGCGTTGTCTATCTTTGACGTTATATTCCGTTTATTTTATCGTAAAATCAACTTCTCAAGTTAAAATTAAAACAAATAAGTTCTTAGGCCTCAGGTGTGGTTATATCACTTCAATAACAGTAAATATTATCATACAAATATGATAATTGAAAAAGTAAATAGGCAGAAAAAAATCCTTTAGTTTTTATTTTTATGGCAATAAAACCTAGGATGTTACAAAAAATGAATTATAAAGTTTCAGGTTTTTACTTCCAATCGACGCCTCTTGATGTTGTTGATCCACTGTCATTTAAGATTGGTGGAGATCGTATATATAAGCTTATATTCTTCTAGGGCCTGGCATGGCCCTAAAAGGTAGTTAGGGCGCTTGACTTGCAGTCTGAGGGTCGCAGGTTCGAATCCCCATTCCACCGAATGTACTCGCCCTTTCAGCCGTGGAGACGTTATAATGTTACGGTCAATCCCACTATTCGTTAGTAAAAGAGTAGTTTAAGAGTTAGCGGTGGGTGTTGATGACTAGCTGCCTTCCCTGATAAATCAAGGACGGGTAGCGCAGATAGCCCTCATGTAGCTTTGCACGAAATTCAAAATAAACCAAACCGCATTACTTTAAAAGGTGCTTTGTAACATTTTATTGAACACATGAATTTAGAAAAAAAAAAGATTTGTGTTTTTTTTCTGGAAATAATAAAAACAATTAATACAGGCAATACTCGAAGTTATACCAAATTTCACAGAAATAGCCAAGCTGTTTCGCTATATTGTTTATAACAGAGACACTTAACAAAATGTATTTGATCAGCTAAGTAAAGTTGTCCAAACTGTTTTTCTTTTTTATACTGAAATATTATAAACCTGTTTTCATTTGTACAAGTTCAAACCTTCTTGACCTTATACGATCTCATTAAAACCATCCAACCTTAAGCCTATAACAATTAATATTAACAGCTTACGATAGTGACGCGCCTATGTAAAACATTACAGAATGTTCTATTATCAACTTGCTGTAAGTGTTTGTTTATCAAACTCATATGTAAAACATTACAGATTGGTCTATTACCCACTCGCGTGGTTTGTTTTGTTATGAATTTCGCGCAAAGCTACACGAGGGCTATCTGTGCTACCCGTCCCTAATTTAGCAGTGTAATACTAGAGGAAAAACAGGTAGTCATCACCACCAACCGCCAATTCTTGGGCTACTCTTTTCCCAACGAATAGTGGGATTGACCGTCACATTAGAACGCTTTCATAGCTGAAAGGGCGAGCATGTTTGGTGTGACGGAGATTCGAACCCGCGACCCGCAGATTGCGAGTCGAGCGCCCTCTAACCACCTGACCATGCCGGGCCTGCTATAAGTCGTCAGTCTGCATGAGTTTCGCATATACTGTACAATTGTGACAATTATTTGTTAAATTATTAAGTCCAATTTCACAACTTCTGTTAAAACTGCTACCTAAAACAACATTTTAAAAATCATTATCATTTTGATTACTTCCTTGCCTAATTAAAAGTTTTTACGATTTTTTTTTAATTTCGAATATTTGAATTGGGGATTTTTACTAGTCAACTTTGAGTTTTCAAAATCAATTCTTAAACGAATAATGTATTTTACTTTTTGATTAATCTGTGCTGTGCTGTGCTTGCACTTTCGCCGTTCCGTATCTTTCTTCTGTTGACCTGAAAATTTTCTTCCACAAAACATTGGTCCTTTTGATTTTTACCAAAAAAAAAAGGTTTCTCAACTTCCACTTCAAATAAAAATTTATTTTTAGTATTGATAAGAATAAAAGCAGTTATTCGCGCGTAATTATAGACAATAAATCAATACAGTTTAAATAGAATTTTTCTTCCCAAATTTCTGAAAAAGGCCGAAAAAGATTGCTTAAAGGAAAATTAAGAGTGTTTAATTTCTTTGTTTATACTTAAGCACAAAGTTATACAAAGGGCTAACTGTACTCTGCCCACCACGGGTATCGAAACCCTGTGTCTAGTGGTGTAAGTCCACAGACATACCGTTGTGCCATTGGGGGACGAAAGTGTTTAAATAATCTTTGGTATGTTCTTTTCAATAATCTAACTACTTTTTTTGGTCATAACAGTATTTAACAGGGACCATATGTAAAATTTTATAATTAAATGTTATTACCGGAAATATTCTAAAAATGACATTTTACACGATTTTTGATATTGACTTTGCCAACTTATTATTACGATGTACATGTACTTCAAAACCGTAAAGAAAAAATTGGTATGTATAATAATTTTTATATTTGTTTGAATGAGAGATAAAAACCTACCTTAATATACTCTTTAACAGCTGAGAAATACATGAATACACATCCCGAATCAAGACTGAGATGTATCTTTAACAGCTGAGCCATACATGAATACACATATTAAATCAAGGCTAAGAAGTATCTTTAAAAGCTGGGCCATAGATGAATACACATGCCGAATTAAGAGATACTGAGATACATCTTTAACAGCTAGACATGCATGAAAGTACTAAGATCGTCTTATGATTTAAAACTAACCCTTTTTTTTGGATTTTCGTGACGTTTCTAATGGTTCGTTGGTTAAGAAAGTGTTAACAACGTTTCTAAGAGTTCATTAGTTAATAAAGAGTTAACAACGTTTCTAATGGTTCATTAGTTAACAAGGTTTTAACAAATGTTTCTAAGGTTTCATTAGTTAAGAGTTAACAACATTTCTAATGGTTCCTTAGTAAAGAAAGTATTAACAATGTTTCTAATGGTTCATTGGTTAAGAAAGTGTTAACAACGTTTCTAAGAGTTCAGTAGTTAATAAAGAGTTAACAACGTTTCTAATGGTTCATTAGTTAAGAAAGTTTTAACAAATGTTAAAATATCATATCGAAGGTTCACGATGAGCGAGTTAAGTACGAGTTGATGTAGATACGATCCGCTGGGAAGCTAGCTAGCTTTGTCCTTGGCCACACACACTAAGTTTTCCACGATGAATTTATGTCTTCGTAAAATTACTAATGTCCGATGAGAATCCACTGAAGTTAAATGAGTTGTAACGTTCAAAATTTATAAATATTCCTAGATAGATATCTTAAGTTTTCCGATTGATAAGCGTTATAACAATCACAGTTATTGCTTTCTAAGTTTTATAGCACACCGATTATAGCGAACTAATAATAGACATTCTCTTGACGCGTAGCGTTAGTTATATTTATAGTGCCCCCCAGTGGCACAGCGGTATCTCTGCGGAATTACAACGCTAGAAACCGGGTTTCGATACCCGTGGTGGGCAGAGCACAGATAGCCCTTTGTGTAGCTTTGTGCTTAACTTCAAACAAACAAACAAATATTTATAGCGTGGGAACGTTTTCTAGAAAATTCAGTCTTACATAACAATACTGGTTAAAGCGTTTACGTATATACATATATTGTTGATTCTTATTCTTGGGAATCTTCTACAGCTTTGGAGAATAGGCGGGAGTTTCGCAATACCTATCTAACAGTATAAGCTATGTATGTTTCTAAATATAAACTTAATCTAAAAAAGCTCATATTAAAATAAATACATAACAACAAATTCGTTACACGTCATATGTGGCGCGTTTGTGAAGTTATAGATCGTTACCAAAATTATGTTCATTAACCTTTTTATGCACGATTGAAAAAAAAAAGAGAGAGAGACAACAGTGACGTCATATGAAATGCATGATATTGGCATCATACCGTGCCATCATGCAAGATCTAGCATCAGTGTAATACTTTCATGTTAGGTCTACCATTGTATGGTACCTTCATGCAGAAACAAAGTTGAACATTCAGTCTTGGATTTATTTATTTTACTAGAGTTTCTTGTGTGTGTGTGTTTTTATTTGTGTATACTATATACTACTTAACATCCTTATTTTTGATCAGCCAACAACAGGGAGATAAAACCGATGAAAGAATATATGTTCATAGGAATTGCAGAATAGAGTTAGTACATACTTATTTAAAGGAAAATTATTAACATACTCTCATTTACAATTCATCAGCAATCTTTATACTCCTAAAAGACGTGAATTTATTGACAGGGATGTTAATATCATGTAAATAAGATTTGAAGTTGTAAGCTAAGCAATAAATCATTCGTCATCGAGGGATTCCAATCACTTTTTTTATGAGCCACTCAAGGCCCATTATTAAGGCTGTCTTACGAACTATCTGATGGGAAGATGACTTGGTACTAATCGCCCTTGGAAGTGCCTGTGGTCGGACTTCAGTTTTTTGATGAATTTCGCGCAAAGTTATTCAAGGGCAATCTGCGCTAGCCGTCCCTAATTTTGAAGCGATAGAGTAAAGAGAATGTAGCTAGTCAAACCTCCTCACCGCCAATTCGCGGACTACTAATAAATTAGTAGGATTTGACCGTCACTCTTACAACGCACCCACCGGACTTTAGTTTTCTGACAAGCTAAAAGTATGTCTTTCTGTAAAAAAGGTCGTTCTCACACATAAACTTTTTTTCGGAGGTTAATGATTTATATATATATTTTTAACATTCTTGTATTTGTAATTGAGAAATACAAAATAAATAGAGACGTATTGAACAGTAAATTTTGTCTTTTTAGCCGCGGCATAGCGGCTCATAGAATGGCTCTTTCAGCTCATAGTTCCGTCATATCTTGACTGATTTGAAATCTAATTACAGTTTTGGACTCAGGAGGGCACGTCCAAAGTCTCATAGATTAAGTTATCCTAATCTTGCGTAAAAGAATTTCAATTTAAGGGTAGGCTGTTGGAGAACTTGATAAGTAATAAAACTGAATCGGGTATACGCACGCCCCACACTTGTGTTGCTGGCGCACAAAAATATAGCTAACAAAAAAGAAACAAATTATCATAGATTAATCTACTCTAATCCTCCCTAAAAGAATTTCAAGTGCCGCAGCTATTGAGGATTTCCTCTTGCTTCATATCATTTCATTTCAGAGAAGACGCAGTCATAGTTTCTGACAAGCATTATCAGTGAGACATTCCTAAGTCATTACTCGTTTCTTCAGAATTTACAAATATTATAGTATTTCTAGAATAATGACGTTTGCCTTGTTTTCGGGTACAACTTGGTGATGTGGCAAAGTTCTGGATTTCAGAGCTTGTGAACCAGGTTCAAATTCGAGTTCCCCGAACTTTAAGTTTATGGTGCGCTATAAGAGTGACAATCAATCCTTTAACGTGGATGGTGAGTGGCATGGTGCTGCTGACTGTCTACCTTCCTTGTGGTCAGTAGTTCAGAATTAAGGACAGCAACAAATAGCCTAGTAACTTTGCCGGTTAGTCAGTGTTAAGTTTACACATTTCCAGCGCTAAAAATTCAGAGTTCAATTCCTCGCAGTGGACAGAGCAAATATAGCCCTTTGTGTAGCTTTGCATCACAACACCAAGAACAACGACATAAATGAAAAATAAAAATATATTCAGCTATTTTCCAAACTAATCAAGTCAGAAAGTTATTTAACGAATGACTGATGATTGACATGTAATGCACCATTAATAATACGTCATAAAAACTGTTGCTATGACAACAGACACAGAAAGCAGCGAACAGTTACCAAAAGTTTTTAAATCTACATTTGTACTTCATTGAGTCAGAAATCAATTTACTTTGACTGCATAAACATTAATTATTTAAATCTATAAAGGCTCAAATTTGTAGAGCTTCAACAGATATTATATTCAAAATACATTAAACAAGGGGAATTCGGCCGGCATGGATTTCTGAGTTCATGCAGACTCGTGACAATTAAATGCATTTCTAAACATTATGACATTTATTCAAACAAATATATGATAAAAATATAACAATGGTCTTCTACATTCACATTCCGCTTCACACTTCACAAATGTATTTATCTATTCAAACAAATATATGATAAAAATATAACAATGGTCTTCTGCACTCACATTCCGCTTCACACTTCACAAATGTATTTATTTATTCAAATAAATATATATGATAAAAATATGACAATGGTCTTCTACACTCACATTCCGCTTCACATCTCACAAATGTATTTATTTATTTATTCAAACTAATATGCAATAAAAATATAACAATGGTCTTCTACACTCACATTCCGCTTCACACTTCACAAATGTACTTATTTATTCAAACAAATATAAGATAGAAATATAACAATGGTCTTCTACACTCACATTCCGCTTCACATTTCACAAATGTACTTATTTATTCAAACAAATATAAGATAGAAATATAACAATGGTCTTCTACACTCACATTCCGCTTCACACTTCACAAATGTAATTATTTATTTATTTACGAAGTCTGGTGTACTTATAAACGATATCGACTGATTGAAGGAAATGATTCAGAGATAGGCGCACGAACGAAAAAACAGAAACACACAAAGAGAGGACGTGTTTGAGTATATGTTTGCTATTGTTCGGTTTATATAATTTTTTTATGTCGGCATTATATGCATGCATGATTTTATTGTAGTATATGGAATAAGTTGATTTGAATATCTCCTCTTTGACGCTTCTTATACTCATGACAACTGTCAAAAAGCGCTGACTTCGCTAGCGGTCTTTTCTGGCGCTCAGTAAAATGACAAGGAAGGGTGGCATCTAACGGAAAAAGTCCCCGCAGCTACTTAGCGAATGTGGGCATTCTGTTGTGTTGCATGCGCCCATTACATCGAAACCCAAACATTTTTGTCAACAATGCATTGCAGTCAGTCTCCTTTATTTAAAAACAAACGCAATGCGATTTTTGTTATTGAAATAACACATGAAATGACAAAAAAACGGTTGCAATCGACCCACTAGACAATCATATCGTATACACGCTCTAATCCAAAAAATTGGGTTGACTGCTCATTTCATATTTTTTCATCACTGTGTTTAAGAAAATCACCGTTGAAGTTTTCAATGTACTAGTGTGTCTGTAATGTGCAGCGAACGTATGGAGAATCAAAGTTTGTTCTGTTTTCTTCGTAACAAATGTTCAGAGGTAAAAAAGCTGCTGGTGCACTTTGACATTTATGAGAGAACTTTATACATACGCGCGTGAGTAGTGATATACAGAGTGGACATAGTCCACGCTGAAAATGAAAAAAAATAAAAACATTTCTCTTGTATTCTGTTTCCTTAGATTATTTCTGATTCCATATATTATTCCAGTTTCCTTAAATTATTTGTGTTTCCTTAAATTATTTGTGTTTCCTTATATTATTTCTATTGCCTTACATTATTTCTGTTTCCATATATTATTTTCGTTTCCTTAAATTATTTCTATTTCCATATATTATTTCTATTTCCTCACATTATTTCTGTTTCCATATATTATTTCTATTTCCTTACATTATTTCTGTGTCCATATATTATTTCCGTTTCCTTAAATTATTTGTGTTTCCTTATATTATTTCTATTTCATTACATTATTTCTGTTTCCTTGCCTGATTTCTGCTCCCTTACATTGTTTTTGCTTTATTCAACTTGTAGACTCTATTCAGACTTACCTATGACAATATTTGAGAGCAAGCTTATTTTTTTACATAATGTTTGTTGACTGAGATGGTTTGGCGTCGTTTTCGTGTATTCGTTCTCTTCACGTTATCAAACAAGTCATATGATGTCAAGCTAACCAAGAACCTTCTGGTTCACCTTGGTGCCAAACAACCATCTGATTTTTTTTTTGTCATCAAGGTTTTTGATTTATATCTATAGATATATAAAAAAAAAACAGATATACTTCTTGTCTAAATACTATATTTGATTCTCCAGACAAAGTATTTGCCACTATGCTAAAACAATGTGTCACGTGCTAAAACTACATAGTTGAACCAAGATTAATGCAAGATTAACGTGTTGCAACATAATTATTGCACTGTCTCATTATTCGAACTAAATTAATTTTTATTTATAAGTTCATCATTAAAGTCGTTCACGTGATTTATTTCTCACTACAAATGAATCGTTAACGTCATGTATATAATCTATTTCAAATTCGCGACTGAAAGGAAACTTGGTATCACGTGCTATATAAGTCCTTTAGTAAAGTGGAGTCTGTAAGTGCTTTATATAGAAACGCCACTATTAAAACTCGTAAATCTCAGTTAGTTACATCTTAAATAATAAGCAACTTGTGTTTATGAACAGTAGATGTATTTTGAGATTTTCGTTAGGAACAAGGTAGCTTTGTTGATCGGTAGTTAAGATGATACTGCATCACAATAAAAATGATAATTTTAATCGCATCTTTCTTAACTGATACTAGATGGCTGTATAGTAGGAAGAGTAGATAAAAGAATTTCAACTACCTGATGAGGATATTTTAGTAAAGAGAAACAATGTTATCATAAGGAACTGAGCCGTCCTTTGTATTAACTGTCTTTGTATTAATGGTCTGTTCGTGAACCATACTTTGTATTAATGGTCTGTTCGTGCCGTATTTTGTATTAATGGTCTGTTCGTGAACCGTATTTTGTATTAATGGTCTGTTCATGAACCGTATTTTGTATTAATGGTCTGTTCATGAACCATATTTTGTATTAATGGTCCGTTCGTGAACCATACTTTGTATTAATGGTCTGTTCGTGAACCGTATTTTGTATTAATGGTCTTTTCGTGAACCATACTTTGTATTAATAGTCTGTTCGTGAACTGTATTTTGTATTAATGGTCTGTTCGTGAACCATTCTTTGTATTAATGGTCTGTTCATGAACCATATTTTGTATTAATGGTCTGTTCATGAACCATATTTTGTATTAATGGTCTGTTTGTGAACCATACTTTGTATTAGTGGTCTTCGTGAACCTACTTTGTATTAATGGTCTGTTCGTGACCTGTATTTTGTATTAATGGTCTTTTCGTGAACCATACTTTGTATTAATAGTCTGTTCGTGAACTGTATTTTGTATTAATGGTCTGTTCGTGAACCATTCTTTGTATTAATGGTCTGTTCATGAACCATATTTTGTATTAATGGTCTGTTTGTGAACCATACTTTGTATTAGTGGTCTTCGTGAACCTACTTTGTATTAATGGTCTGTTCGTGACCTGTATTTTGTATTAGTGGTCTGTTCGTGAACTGTATTTTGTATTAATGGTCTGTTCGTGAACCATATTTTGCAATAATGGTCTGTTCGTGAACCATATTTTGCAATAATGGTGTGTTTGTGACCTGTATTTTGTATTAGTGGTCTGTTCGTGAACCGTATTTTGTATTAATGATCTGTTCGTGAACCATATTTTGCAATAATGGTCTGTTCATGAACCGTACCTTGTAGTAGTGATCCGTTCGTGAACAGTATTTTGTATTTGATGATCGGTTTGTGAACTGCATTTTGTGTTAGGTGTCTGTTCGTGAATCTTATTTCTATTAATGGTCTGTTCATGAACCCGACTTTGTGTTAGGTGTCTGTTCGTGAACCATACTTTGTGTTAGGTGTCTGTTCGTGACCTGTATTTTGTATTAGTGGTCTGTTCGTGAACTGTATTTTGTATTAATGGTCTGTTCGTGAACCATTCTTTGTATTAATGGTCTGTTCGTGAACCATATTTTGTATTAATGGTCTGTTTGTGAACCATACTTTGTATTAATGGTCTTCGTGAACCTACTTTGTATTAATGGTCTGTTCGTGAACCGTATTTTGTATTAATGGTCTGTTCGTGAACCATATTTTGCAATAATGGTCTGTTCGTGACCTGTATTTTGTATTAGTGGTCTGTTCGTGAACCGTATTTTGTATTAATGGTCTGTTCGTGAACCATATTTTGCAATAATGGTCTGTTCATGAACCGTACCTTGTAGTAGTGATCCGTTCGTGAACAGTATTTTGTATTTGATGATCGGTTTGTGAACTGCATTTTGTGTTAGGTGTCTGTTCGTGAACCATACTTTGTATTAATGGTCTGTTCGTGAACTGTATTTTGTATTAATGGTCTGTTCGTGAACCGTATTTTGTATTAAGGATCAGTTCGTGAGTCATATTTTGTATTAATGGTCAGTTCGTGAATCTTATTTTGTATTAATGTGTTTCTCGTGAATCATACTTTGTGTTAGTGGTCTGTTCGTGAGTCATACTTAGTAATAGTGGTCTGCTCGTGAGTCATACTTTGTATGATTGGTCTGTTAGTGAGTCACACTTTGTATTAGTGGTTTGTTTGTGATTCATACTTTGTATTAGTGGTCTGTTCGTTAGTCACACTTTGTATTAGTGATCTGTTTATGAGTCATACTTTGTATTAGTGATCTGTTTGTGAGTTATGCTTTATATTAGTGGTCTGTTTGTGATTCATACTTTGTGTCAGTGGTCTGTTCGTGAGTCATACTTTGATATAGTGTTTTTTTGTGAGTTATACTTTGTAGTAATGGTCTGTTTGTGAGTTATAGTTTGTAGTAATGGTCTGTTAGTGAGTCATACTTTGTATTAGTGATCTGTTTATGAGTTATACTTTGTATTAGTGATCTGTTGGTGAGTCATACTTTGTAGTAATGATCTGTTTATGAGTTATACTTTGTAGTAATGGTCTGTTTGTGAGTCATACTTTATATTAATGATCTGTTTGTGAGTTATACTTTGTAGTAATGGTCTGTTTGTGAGTCATACTTTATATTAATGATCCTCGTGAACTGGTCCTTGTTTGTAGATTCAACAAAATTGACTGTCCTTGTGAAATACAAGTATTTTGTTTCTTTGTTTGGAATAAATTACACCGACTGCAATATATATTTGCACACGTATTTTCTATCGTCTCTGCATTGTAAGGTTTGGGTAATATATATAATTAATGTAGAATGTAATATCACATCGGAAGAATTAACAAAATAATGGGATCAAAATAAGCTATTGCATAATGTATAACCTAAGAGTTAAATTTTTTCAGTGAGTTCACAGAACTGATAATATTTAGAATAGGAAAATAAACAGTTACTGTAAGTGTCAGTTTAATGTCTGTTGCAGACTGTTGTATTTTTTAAATATGCTTAAATCACAATAGTATCATCCAAAATCTGAGGGAATTTAACTCTTTGTTCACCAGATATAGTATTTATTCAACTCTTTGTACACCAGATGTAGTATTTATTTTACTCTTTGTACACCAGATATAGTATTTATTTCAGTCTTTGTACACTAGATATAGTATTTATTTCAGTCTTTGTACACCAGATATAGTATTTATTTTACATCTGCAAAATAAATATTGAACTGAATAGTTGTTTCAGAACGCTTTACCTAAGACAGAATGCATACAGAATAACAAACTGAGTAATAAGATCGTTAACATCAGTGGGACTGGTTTGATGTCATGCATGAACTTTTCAGTTATCTTGAGTTCAACAACAGAGGGTTAATCACACATTATTTGAGTTATTTGTATATGCTAATTCATCGGCGTGTCGCAGTAGACGCGATTCGTGGAATCATGAGGTTCATGTTCATCATCTATATATATATATATATTTGGGTTCGTGGCGAATCTTCAAAATTCGACAATGTAACACTACCAGGGTCAAACTTATGGCTAGCGATTTGATATATATACAAACTCAAGATAACTATTCATACAGCGAGATTCTTAAACAATGTAAAGCTAATAGACACAACATTTCGAAGAAGGGGGCCTCCAATGTTCTTCTTTAGGACTACAACAGGCTCTGAAACAGCACTAAAACCTTATCTGGATCAAAATTCTCATTGCAAAGTGAAGGCTGTGGTTATTAAACAGAACCCTTTGACAAAATAAAGCATTGTTTGAGGTTGACTAAATCTCACAAGCTTCTTACCTCATTAGACGTTTATTTGTTTTAGAGCAAAGCCACATTAGACTCTCTGCTGTGTCCACCGCGGTGAATCGAACTCTGGATTTTACCATTATAAGTCCGTAAACTTACCGCTGTCTCACCTGGAGACCGAGAAAGATGACCGACAAAACTAGAACAAGAACAATCTTATTCGACCACATACCTGTAAAGTCTCTTGATGCAGCTTCAATGGACTTATATGTCTTTGGTCTGTTTAAATATAGCCTTACAATCTGACATGTGTCAGCTTCAATGGACTTATATATGTCTTTGGTCTGTTTAAATATCGTCTTACAATCTGACATGTGTCAGCTTCAATGGACTTATATGTCTTTGGTCTGTTTAAATATAGTCTTACAATCTGACATGTGTCAGCTTCAATGGACTTATATGTCTTTGGTCTGTTTAAATATAGTCTTACAATCTGACATGTGTCAGCTTCAATGGACTTATATGTCTTTGGTCTGTTTAAATATAGTCTTACAATCTGACATGTGTCAGCTTCAATGGACTTATATGTCTTTGGTCTGTTTAAATATAGTCTTACAATCTGACATACACGTATAGTGGATAATATGAAGAAAGTTTATCAAAACGCGTGATCTAACAAGAAGTTTGCTAGAATAAAACTTGAATTAGTGCATTGGTTTGTTTTGTTTTGAATTTCGCACAAAACTGCACGAGGGCTGTCTGCGACAGCCGTCCCTAATTTAGCAGTGATAGACTAGAGAGTAGGCAGCTAGTCAACATCACCACCGTCAGCTCTTTGATTACTCTTTTACAAACGAATAGTGAGAGTGACCGTCATATTATAACGCCCTCACGGCTGAAAGGGCGAGCATGTTCAGTGACAAGGATTCGAACCCGCAGATTGCGAGTCGAAAGCCCTAACTACAAAGCATTGAAAAGGGATATAAGATCTACATAGTAGGCAGGGGTAAACTGATCACACATCAAACTATCCTTATCCCAGATATAACCCTCCAAGAAATGGATTTAACTTCGGCAGCGGTTGTCAGTTTTTAAAGAAGATTATGCTCGCGAGCTTTAATTAATGATAACACAGAGTTTATTTACTAGTCACGGGTAAACTGTTATACATTATACAATATAACAAAGCTTAGAGCACCTTGGCGTGTTTGAAGTGCTGGTGTTTATAGCTGCCGTAAGAAGAGTGACTTAAAATCGGTCCTGTAAACACTAATAACTCAGCCTCATTGATATGAAGTCCTCCTAATACTCAAACTCTGTCTAACTCTGCTGAGGCTACTACCTATTAAAATCCTTGTTCATCCGCCTTGAATATCGCTGCCATACTATAAAATAGGAGTGTAATTTTATACAAGTACTTGCAACTATTCAAGATCACTCTGTCTGATGCAACAACACTTAGCCAGTTTACTATACACACATAAATCTACAGTTGGCGGTCAGTGCTGTCCTTCTTCACTCCAGAGCCTAGTCCTATATAGCCGTTGACTTTAAATCCAAGTAAAGGGATAAGGACGAATTCATGTAGCATGTACAAAAATGGGTTTGAGATATATTTAAAAATAGTACAATGACTTCCTGCAGAGATGTTTTGGAGTCAGTTGATATTACCTTACCACAATTAATAGTAATTTCAGATTTGTTTCCCTTCATCGAAATTCAGAGGATTGGATGATTACTGCTTTGAGAGACAAAAAAGAAAAAAGATCCCAATAGAAAGGGTGAACCAGACGTAGCGAACAATTATCAAGCTCAGCAATCAATTCACCTACGTCCCTAAAAGCCAGTCAACAACTCCATTATGAAGCTACAGAATTCACAACTCACGTCTACAAAACAACAAATTCTAGCGACATGGTATAATACGAATTATAGAAGACCGTATTCTAGATTATTCTATAAATGAATATCTATAACGATTATCAGCGAGCTATCTATTTTGCCTCTAATATCTTTATGTTGGAGTTTGTTCTGTTCAGTCGTTTGGGAATGGTTCATTAGAAGAACGAACTGGTTCAGGAATATAGCGAAGAGAAAAGGAAAAACTCTTGGACAGTTTTCTGATAATATTGAACTGGAATCCATCAAATTAGCTGTCAGAAAAATCAATGTATCTATAATAGATATGGAAAAACTGAGTCATATTGCCATCTGATAATCCTCAGTTTAGTAAATTTATCTTGAAGTATTTTAAAGGTAGTAAACCAAAATCAAAACCCGGTTTTAGTGTGGAAGTCAAGGATATTGAGAAATATCGATTACATTAAAAAAATACGAGAAATTTGTCATCATTTTAGTCAGTGACAGAATTATATCTCTAGTTTTTGCCACAAGGGGTTCCAAATGAAGTATTACAAGAGACTGAAGCGTTTACAAGTTGTGGCGCTGTTTCAGTGAAAAAAAAAGAAGATGAAAGTCCATCTTGCCTTTGGACGTTTTATTATGCAACATGATAGATATTACAATGTTGGAGATATATAATCGTGACTTTCAGAATTCCTTTTTAACTATTTCGTGACATGAGTCAAATAAATCCTAATGTAATATGAATAAATTCCTATGTACCATGTTACAATTGCTATCTGAAGAGACAAATTTCTAGTCTCCAAGATTGTCATGGAAAGAGGCATGATCGGTGTAGAAAAAGTGAGAAGCGCCAGAAGAGGCTTCATACAAGTAGTTTCAAGGAGGATTTTAAAACCTTCAGTCTAATTATCTAATTTAGTAACATTCGAATAAAGTAAAATTCGATCAAGTTGTTCAATATTGTACGTAAATATATGTATATAGATATACAAGAAAGTTGCTTTTAATTTAACTTTTTCAATAAATCACCAAGTTTTATTTTTCATTAAATTTGCGAATCACTTATCAATCTTGTAATATAAGATCTTTAGAAGAAATTATGAACTTGTTTTGGTGTTACTGAGAAATAACAAACACAATACTAACTAGAGGGACGCTCAGTAGAGCGCATACCTTCGCTACGCAGCATTGATCATATTCGGCTCTCAAAAAATAGGAAAATGTGTCCGTATGTCCGTCGTTATCGTTATTTCTTAATGAGTTATAAGAGCAAAAATAGTGAGAAAAATTGGTCTCTATGTTAACAGATAAGGAGTTGTTTGGATTTTCATGACCTTGCTGTGACCCTGACCTTTGACCTTGACCCTAAAAAGTAATCACTTTTAAGTTGGGTCATTGTTCAAAGGTATACCAAATTTCGTCCAAATCCATTCAACCTTTTTTCGAAAAATCTTGCTGACAAAAAAAAAACATACACACACAAAGGTGTGAAAACATAACATCCATCCACTTCGGTGGCGGAGGTAATAAGTTTCTAATATCATCTTTAAGAACTGGTACAAGTGATAGTTGATAAAAAGAGAGATATAAGATATTAGAGTTTACTGTAGTGTTCGGTAATTTGCTTTTGGAGGTCGATTTTCTTTAATACAACTAATGGAAGATGAAAATTAACATCACTAATGGAAGGTAAAATAATTGTTTAGCAAACATATTAAAAGCATTCCTGTAAACCTAGAATTTGAATCAGTAAGTTCTAATACGTGAAAACTGTTGCTTTATAAACCATCGACTGTATGAATGTATTTTAGGTACTTATATCACACAGGAAAAAATTAAGACGTTTTCTTTTTCTTTTGTTTTTACTATTAATGCTTATTCGATTAAGAGCAAAACTACACAATGAGCTATCTGCACTATGCCCATCGAATGAATAGAACCCCGAATTTTTACGTTATCAGCTCTCAACCTTACCACTGACTCACCGAGGGACTTCATTTTACTTTATCTTCTTTATTGTGGATATTGTAACACAAAGATCAAATCTACCCACTGAAAGGATATGCATTCAAAAAAAACAAAAAAACATCTGTTGTGTTAAGACAATTAATTGTCGTTTACTCTGATATTATATATTCAGTTTGTAATATCAAAAGCTAAACAACAACAACAAAACCTGAAGGAAAACTACAGGGTGTCCGAAAAGTCTGGAACTATGGGTCATTTGCAGGTTTTCTTAATTTCAGATACGTGACTGATTATGACGCTATCAAAGCATGACAAGGTCCAGTTAATCTCCCTGTTAATCCAAATTTGTTTCGAAGTTCAATGACGGCATGTGGAACACATTCTGTAAAATTTGTTGAAGTGCCTATGGTTCCAGACTTTTCGGACCCTCTGTATTAAGTGGTTTAGGTGTTATCGAAAGTTAAGAAGAACAAAAAAAAATTTACTAAGATTATCTTAAAGAAGTGAGTTAAGCAATACATCTAAATTTTACAGGTATAATATAATAACCATTAATCCGTGTATGAAAAAATGTTAAATTTGGTTTTGTAAACCTTATTTTACTTCAGTTAAGAAAAACAAAATGTATCACTTTTATAGATGTCGCTCTGCTCAGTGGGATATGAATCTGTATGTTTCAACTGGATGGCAAATAGAGTGTGGGGGTTATTGCTAAGTAACCATTTATAACATTAGTTGCAAATAAATATAGAATAATTCTGTAGTATAACACACTTAGGATGAATGTCTTATATCATAAAGTTTTTCTTTCATTCTAAAGAAACACATGATAAAGTGAGAAGATTAAAACTGAGTGTATTATCTAAAGCTAAACAAATGTGGAAAGTACTGACGTACGTGAAACTATGACATTCAAATACCATGATTCGCGCTATATACCGAATAATCAATAAAAAGTGGGTTTTGTTACTCGTGGTGGGCACAGCACAGATAATACGTTGTGTAGCTTTGTGCTTAACAACAACCAAACCGAAAACTCGAAAATTATGGTTGCTTAATTTTGGTGTAATTCAAAAATGTTTTAAAGATTCCTTGGGCATTTATTTATAAAATAAAATAAATTTTTTATAACAATGAACGAGTGCTTGTTGTAAACGGTTATAGAATGTAATATATTATAATAATTTCTTTAGAAAAAAACCCAATCGAATCTCCTATTTTAGTGTGACTATAATGCACTAGATGTCAGGAACATCGAACAGGAAATAATTCACGGTTTATTCTTTAGTGCATTACCTGTGAAACATATTTATCACGCTGAATTTATTGCACTAAGAGGGCGTTTAAACTATCTCTAGTTGTATTTAATAATACTATTTCGTTTCTCTTTGGTTATGTCGATAGAAAATAAGACCTTTTCATTTTATAAGAAATGCTTACTACTGCTTACAATTTCAAACAGTCTTAGAACTTAACTTTGGATGAATAAAAGTCCAGTAGTCATTGTGAGGCTCTTCACAAAACAGATCCTTTCTTTCAGTTAATAATCTTCAGTAATAAATATAAAACCAAAAGAGATTCCATGTTTACCAAAATGCATTTATTTTATACTTGATATTTTCAATCGGAACAGTACCTTGTGTGACACAAGGACTAAACGGCCCAACATTCCTCAATTTGGAATTGATGATCAGACGGAGGACAGATAGTCAGTGGCACTTTTAACAGAAAATTGTGGTTATTTGTCACTTTTATAACACACACTTAACCAAAAGAAAGAGCGGAGTGTTCGACGGTATATTCCGAGCTCGAGCTTTGAACCTTATATTCTGCAGCCAAGCACACAAACACTAGGTTATTCCGAGCAAAATTCTTTTGGATGTATAAGAAATATTTAACCCTTATTATACTCAACACATTATTTGTGATAAATGAATTATTTATGATGATCAAAGAAGAATAGAATGCAAAGAATAATATCAAAAAGTGCTTGATTATAAGCGATTTGATTTTTTAACCCTGTACTTTAACCACAGAAATTAACATTGAAACTTTTCTGTTTTTGTTGGTGATGGTGATGAAATTTCAAATAATTTTCCTTTAACACTAAAAACACAAAAAACATGCAAAATAAAACAGTCATTAGAAAGAAATAGAGATAATATTATGAAATTACGGAAATAAATTCTAGCCAATTTTTCTCCAAGTGATTTGAAAGATTAAAAATCTTAATTTAAGATAAAATTGAGACAATACCTGTTTCTTAAATGAGTGCTTTAAATTATGTTTTATTAATGAAAAGTTGATAGTGCTTATGTAAGGTTAATGGTTTTATTAACGAAAGGTTGATAGTGCTTATGTAAGGTTAATGGTTTTATTAACGAAAGGTTGATAGTGCTTATGTAAGGTAATGGTTATATTAATGAAAAGTTGATAGTGCTTATGTGAGGTTAATGGTTTTATTAATGAAAAGTTGATAGTGCTTATGTAAGGTTAATGGTTCTATTAATGAAAGGTTGATAGTGCTTATGTAAGGTTAATGGTTATATTAATGAAAAATTGATAGTGCTTATGTAAGGTTAATGGTTATATTAATGAAAAGTTGATAGTGCTTATGTAAGGTTAATGGTTTTATTAAGAAAGGTTGATAGTGCTTATGTAAGGTTAATGGTTATATTAATCATTAATATAACCATTAACCTTACATAAGCACTATCAACTTTTCAAAAGTTGATAGTGCTTACGTAAGGTTAATGGTTTTATTAAAGAAAGGTTGATAGTGCTTATGTAAGGTTAATGGTTATATTAATGAAAAGTTGATAGTGCTTATGTAAGATTAATGGTTTTATTAACGAAAAGTTGATAGTGCTTATGTAAGGTTAATGGTTTTATTAAAGAAAGGTTGATAGTGCTTATGTAAGGTTAATGGTTTTATTAATGAAAGGTTGATAGTGATTATGTAAGGTTAATGGTTTTATTAATGAAAGGTTGATAGTGATTATGTAAGGTTAATGGTGCATCACAATAATCGTCTATATACCATGAACGATTTAGAACTTTGTTAATCTTATTGATCTTATTTATTCACCTTGAAATGTCGAATCAATGCCGATCGATTTCTGTCTTCTTGAAAATTCTGGCTTTCAGTATTCCCAGGCAGTGTCGTAACTACAGAAGATGGTTCCCCATGCATAAAAAAGTAATTGGACCCCTTACATTTATTCCCTTTGTCGGCAATCCTTAACTTTGTCAGGCCCTTCAGACCCCCTATTGGCTCACCCACCCCTAAATTGTGAGGGCTGTAGGGGCATACTTACGCCACTGATCCCAGGTTAAGATCATAGACCTTACACGTTTGTTACAAACATTAGGAAGTAGATAATATAATTGTATTTAAGCTATACACATAACGACATAAGTGGCATGTTCACAGCGATACCGTATATATACATGTATATTTAAACAAGCCACTTTGAAGTTAGAAAGATAAAACACACACATGTCTGCAGAGAAAACTGCTATTTCAGGTTAGCTGGAAGTAATGGCTTCTATCTTTCGTCGTATGGCTGTCATCCAGCTAATCAGACAGTGCCGTTCTAGCATAATGCTTATAAAGGTACAGGCACCCACATTATTCCCAGTAGTATTGTACTGAATACAATCATGACTCTTAGGACAGAAATGACACATGAGAAAGTTTTGGCTAATGAAGGCAGATCCATGAGACATATTGAGACAAAGTTTTACGTTTCAGTAAAAACCGTATGAAAATTCTAAAGAGGTTACGTGAAACCAATGTTGTTGAAAATAGAAGCGGTCGAGGTAGGAAGCAAAATCTCTTCAAAAGTGATGTTGAGTTGCTCATGAAATGATCTTTACATGACGCACGACAAACTAGTACAATGACATAGCTCTAAGTACAGTTGTAAACGTTGTATCTAGAACAGTAAAATACAAAATATGGTGAAACGACGTCAATGTAAACACTGCTACACATTCGTTAAAGAGAGGTAATCAAACCAAAAGGTTGGAAGGGACATCAGACTTCAACAGTGAGATGAAGAAAACTGGACAACGGTGCTCATTACAGGTGAATTAAAATTGTTTGGCGACAATCAACAATAGTTTGTTTAACTGCAGACAAAAGAAAGGCAATGATAGTCAAAGTACAACGTTTACAGTGAAACATGCCGAGGGACCAGAATAAGTGTGGGTTGCATCTCAGCTACTGGTATTGAAAATCTAAACAAGACTGGTGACACTCTCACAGATAACGGTAATAAACAGACTTTTATCCATCACATAATTTCTTCAGAAAAAAGATCTTTCGAATAGAGATTCGTCTTCCGACAAGACAGTGATCTCAAGCATGCAGCAAATGTGGTGAACCGATACCTGGAATAATAAAAAAAGAGTTCTATAGAGCATACACAACCCTCCTGATATGAAAATTTTAAAGGTTGTATAAGATTATATGGAAACTTAAAATATCATACATCAGCTACACAGTTTGAATTGTGGGATGGGTGGGTAATACAGGATATTTGGAACAGTGTTGTGCAATCATGCACTTATACACTCATAGTAGCACAAAAACAAGGTGTACTACTCTGTTTCAAGCAAATACAAACTTAATCATTTTTGTTTTGTATTTTACGTAATAAAGTATTGTATTAATGACAAACTGGCTACTTAGTTGTAATTACCCATTGTTTGTAACTCCTGTATATATTCATTTGAGGCATCTTTTAATAATTATTTACTTAAAGGGATAACATTTTTCTGGTATAGGTGAACATATCCAGTAATGATTCAGTATCCTACCCATCTATCTAACTTCGATGACGAGGAACCCACTAATAATGCTTGGAGACGGCTTGAATGGGTAATGAATAAAACTTTAATATAAGTTTAACATAACAGCAAATGTACAACGTTTTGACAAGGTTTTGTCATCATCGTAAGTTAAGGAAAACATCCATTTATATTTTAATTAAAATGTCTGCTTTACCCTGTGTTTCACGACAGTAATTTATATATCGATCTGTTACGTTTAATTTTTCCTGAACAAATGCATTACCACAGTTGAATCTTAATATTATACATGTACAGGCGAAACAATCAAATTCAGAACAAAGGATAAGGTACTGGTCTGGTTTCATTACATTGTTCGTTATGCTACTAAATATTCTCTCCAATTTCAAATTCTTTATTTTCATTTCAAGCATCATGAAAAGTTGTCAAACATGTCACAAAAGCTAACGAGTGTTGAAAGGGGGGGGACTCAAAACTTATTTCAAATTAAGTAACAATTGTATGCATAACATAAACATCAGAATTTTATATTAAAGCGACTAACCATTATATTTTCACTTTATATTAACATATTTATGTTATTTTTGATCAATAGTATGGTGATCTTCTGCTGATTGCACATGTACTCGAGCAGCAAGGTGGAGAAAGATCATTAAAGTACTGCAGGAAAGTTTCGGGGAAATATATGCTGTAATATGACAACACAAGATCCTTAAAGCACTACAGGAAAGCTGTTTCAGGGAAATTCAGCAGCATTACAATACCTCATTTTTCCAGAAATGTAAAACGCTTCTGATAGTCATTTAAGAACTAAGTACGAACACAGATAAAGTATTATAAGTATACTTTAGTAAAGAAAATACACCGAATTTAGCGAGAGAATTTACCCCCCCCAAAAAAAAAGCCTAATAACAAGGGATTAAATTTCGATCAACGAACTCAATAAAGTCATTAAATTTAAAGTAAAAATAAACAATATCGAGGCTTTCAATTTCGATTAACTGGCAAACTCAAGATAGTGAGTGATTGTATTTCGATTATAATGGAAAGTGGAACTGGATTGTTCTGTAATAACTTTCACAGTGACAAAACAAAGACAAAATCTCTCTTCAATATCAGGAACTCGTATAAAAGAATTCTGCCGCTAGAGGAAAAGTTAAAGATAAGTTTCTTTTAAACTGTCTTTTAAAACCAATAATAAAATGGCACGGTGCATATATATGCAGTACCAGCCTAGTGCTCTTGAAAAATTATTAGGTTTAACTATGTCCGCGCTTAGTAGTTTCCAATAGTTAACATATGTGAACTTACAGCTTGGGGAAGGGGTAGCAATATGTGGTGGAACTGAGAAACTTTTGTATAATAATGCTAAGCTAGCTTATAGTTAAAACATATTTCTAACACTTAATGTTTCCTAAAAGTAAATGCGTTACCAATATCTATAGAATATTTTATGGGATGTCAAGAAAAAATAAACCTGTTTGAGAGTATAATTAAAAAGTTAGTATACTCCGAATGAGACTTGTTTGGGACCATCTTAGGTATTTATGAGCACTGGTATTAAGCGAAAAGCCTCGTCTTCACTGGTTATGGCATATGTAGCGTTGTTGGCATATTATTACATATTCTTTTTTGCTTTTCACTCAGAATTTGGATGCGATGGTGACAAAGCTGACATTGTGTCCTCCACTTTCTCCGCGTTGAATATGTTTGTTGCTGAGCACAAAACTGCATAATGGGCTATCTCCATTGTACCAACCGTAGGGATCGAATCCCGAAATTTAGCATTATAAGCCCTGAATGCAACTTAGAAAACTATCTAACGGAGAACATCTGCACTACTTCACAACCAATCACAGTCTAACTAAGCAACGTATAATGCTACTTTAACTAAACATTAACCATCATAATCTCATTAGGAAATAACGCTGCATGGATATTTATTCACATCATAATTTCAAGAAACAGGATATTTTTGTCACGCGTTCTTCATCGAATTGTTTATGTATATTACAGAAATAACCTTTAATTATCGATCGTAAACAAATGCCCAGAATTCAAATTCGATGTCGAGGAACCCACTTTGAGACTAATAATGGTTGGAGACGGCTTTAATGGGTAATGAAG
Source organism: Limulus polyphemus (assembly GCF_000517525.1). Taxonomy (NCBI): domain Eukaryota; kingdom Metazoa; phylum Arthropoda; class Merostomata; order Xiphosura; family Limulidae; genus Limulus; species Limulus polyphemus. Next base: position 106,610 of record NW_013665902.1, read on the forward strand.
AAAAACTTTAATATAAGTTTAACATAACAGCAAATGTTCTTTTCAGGAATATTCCCAATATTTAAGCCATTATTTCTTGTTTAAAATTCCCGCTATCTTTGATTTATCTCTACTTCTCAAGAAAAGACAATTAATAGATAAGCTTGAAAAGAAGAATTCTCATTTAAATTCTCGGTTATTACGTCTTCTTCCCAAATTTTGTCTATCTTTAAGTGCGGTTTTATTCTTAGTGACAATATTTAATGTTTTTTGAGCATTTTTAGCAATAAAATAATTTTCCTTAATGTTCTATCGCTTTATTCTTGATCTTTCTTAGGAAATAAAGATAATCGGAGATGTCATACTTAAGTAAATGTACAAATGTCATCATCAGGTGCGATGATCATTTTGATCACGATTTTATTTAATTTATAAATACATTTTTTAAAATTTTTTGCATTTCAGTTTTTATAAACTTCTTCAGGTTCACAAAAGGAGAGGCAAAAAAAGAAAGTATGCCTTATATGTTATCATATCAATTTATTGTATCTTAATTAAAGTACATAAAACTAGAATTGTTTTCGAAATTCCGCGCAAGATGTTTCACTGATTTAAGTAACTTTTAATATCTTTCGTATGACCATCACATGTCGCAAAAAAAAAACTGTCACATTTCTACCGATCTCAGGTTAACTTGCTACCCTTATGAAAGGTTACACTGTCGAAACCCAATATTTAGCGTGAAAAGCCCAGAATATTACCACTGAACCACCAGGTGCTAAATTATAGAGAAGAACAAAGAAAGTTGCACAACGTGTTGTTTAAAAAAAATAGTGTTTTGGATAAAGTAGTTTTAACTTTAGTGAAAAAAAGATAATATTTTTCAATATCTGTTTTCTTGACAAACAGGGAATTCTAGCAACGTCTTTCACAAACGTACAACAGATATTTGTAGAAAACGAAATTTCTAAAGAGATTTTGTTCAGAAGCTATAGCGGTTCCATTACCAAGCGGCATGGCCAGGTGGTTAGGGCACTCGACTCGCAATCTGAGGGTCGCGGGTTCGAATCCCCGTCCCGCCAAACATGCTCGCCCTCTCAGCCGTGGGGGTGTTATAATGTGACGGTCAATCCCACTATTCGTTTGTAAGAGAGTAGCCCAAGAGTTGGCGGTGGGTGGTGATGACTAACTGCCTTCCCTCTAGTCTTACACTGCTAAATTAGGGACGGCTAGCTCAAAAACAATAACAAGCGGATGTTTTGCACAAAATAAATAGTTTAGCCTTAGGACTTATGCTGAGGTGAAACTGTGACCAGTAGTTATGATCTTTTTTTTCATATTGTAGATACATTTAAAACATTTTGCTGATTAATAATATAAATAAAATTCTGTTTCTGTCGTCCTTAAACTGCTATTTTTTGCTGGTTAGATTGCTTTCTCAAACATCTCAATAACTATATACAAGGCATTAAATATAATGAAAAACTTATACCTAAGTATGCTTTACGAATCTCTGTAATTGAGGAACCAATGAACGTTTTGATGACCAGTTTCCGTTTGGCCACATGATGAAATATTGTCACGTTTTCCACTGCCTTGGTGCACTTATATATGTATTCAGTGCACGGTACATAAAGCCATCAACATTTCATGAGTATGACCGATTTTCTGTATTATAAACCAAAAAAAAAAGTCGATCACCAAAACCTAGAAAAATTAACGAACGTATCATAGTCGACCCTAGCAACAGATATATTGGTAACTGCTATTTTATAGGTTGCTACGGATATGCTCTCGTGTATACGCCCTCCAGTTGCACAGCGGTAGCGGAGTTACAACGCTAGAAACCATGTTTCGATACCCGTGGTGGGCAGAGCACAGATAGCCCATTGTGTAGCTTTGTGCTTAACTTCAAACAAACTCATATATACATGCAACTATCGAAAATAGTATAATGCACCTACATAGCTATCTTTTTTTTTTTACTTTTCGGTTTTACTAGATTATTAACAGATAGAAAATGTAAAATGTAGAGTTTCCAAATGATGGACTGTTAGAAAACATGTAAAATGTAGAGTTTCCAAATGATGGACTGTTATAAAACATGTAAAATGTAGAGTTTCCAAATGATGGACTGTTATAAAACATGTAAAATGTAGAGTTTCCAAATGATGGACTGTTATAAAACATGTAAAATGTAGAGTTTCCAGATGATGGAATGTTAGAAAACATGTAAAATGTAGAGTTTCCAAATGATGGACTGTTAGAAAACATAATCTCTACGGAGTCTTTTGAAAACGAGTTGAACTTGTTTAATATTCGTTCAGAAACAGAAGCAGTTTCTACAGACGACAGTCACACATAAATCAATAGGCTCTTCGTGCATTCAATAGAATTTATTTATTTGTAATTAAGCACAAAGCTACACAATGGGCTATCTGTGCTCTGCCCACCACGGGTATCGAAACCCGGATTCTAGCGTTGTAAGTCCGCAGACATATCACTGTGCCACTGGGGGGCATAGAATTTATTTTCAACGTTGTTTAACTCCAGGTAAAATATTTTCAAGAATAGCGTATAGGCCGTTTATTTCCAGGCTTATAAACTGTCATTAGAAATATAAACTACCAAAGCTATTAATTAATAATTGGTATTAACAATCAATATATTAGTTATGAAAAGGTAAGTTTACACCCTTATCGCTTTTGATTTTTTTTATCTGAAATGTTCTTGATTGGTCATTACATTTACAGTTCCTGAAGTTTGACTTCAATATGGAGTATGTTCACCCAATAATAGCAAGAGAAACTTGGCATTGGTGTTGTGTACATAAGATTAGTGTTGATAACGTTCTAAAGCCTTCAGTTACCTTTGATCACACCTAACATCAGAATGCTGATAAACTCCTAAGTTATCTTCGACCACATCTAAAATCAGAATGCTGATAAAGTTCTGGGTTATCCTCAACCACACCTAAAAGCAAAGTGCTGATAACGTCCCGAGTTATCTTCAACCACACCTAAAATAAGAGTGTTTCTAAAGTCCTGAGTCATCCTCAACCACACATACAATCAGAGTTAATAAAGATCTGATTTATCCTCAACTACAAATAAAATCAGAGCGTTGATAATGTCATGAGTTATCTTCGATCACACCGACAATCAGAGTTGATAAGGTTATGAATTATCCTCGACCACAGATGCGATCAGAGTTGATAAACTTCTGAGTTATCCTCAACCACACATACAATCAGAGTTGATAAAGTTCTGAGTTATCCTCGACTACTCCTAATCATTTATTAGTAGACCGTATCTAATTATGTAAATGTAGGTCTAACAAACATTTGACCTAAGTAACAATGTAGAAATTAGCGTATAAATACAAATGTAATTTTGTTGGTTGAAAACCATAAATAAATAAAAACCATGGCATAAATTCATGAAGGGGTGCTACTTTTGTAGGAAAAGTAAATGATTGGTGAAGCTATACTGGGGATCCGGGTACATGCTCTTACTGAATTTGTTTTTGCTAAAAATGACGCGTTTTAATGGTTTATAAGATATCTTATACCTTTTATGTATGTTTTATACATGTACAAACGCAATTTAGGTGGGGGTGATTGCACCCCATGCACTCCCCCTCCATTGACTGCGCACATGACAGACACAATTGTTTTGTGATTATAATTGCATTTGTATTATACTATATTTTGTATTTATGTTTGTTTGTTTGTTTTTGAATTTCGCGCAAAGCTACGCGAGGGCTATTTGCGCTAGCCGTCCCTAATTTAGCAGTGTAAGACTAGAGGGAAGGCAGCTAGTCATCACCACCCACCGCCAACTCTAGGGCTACTCTTTTACCAACGAATAGTGGGATTGACCGTCACATTATAAC
>NW_013665902.1:111117-114635 GCF_000517525.1 Limulus polyphemus
GGATTCGAACCGGCGACCCTCAGATTGCGAGTCGAGTGCCTTAATCACCTGGCCATGCCGGGTCTTGTATTTATGACAAAGATACTAAGACTATCTGCTTCCGTTCGTACTTTGTGGTGAATCAATTCTTTAGCACTTATTTTGCTGTGATATTATATTTCTTCAATAACTCAGTGATTAAAAAACTAAAATCTTACAACCATTTAATCATTTGGTAAACGCGAATATTGTCAACGATGCGGTTTTTGACGTCAATACAGCATTTTATGATTGCATCAATAAGGCATTTTCAGCATATCTATATAAATATAATAGTAATGTCTGTTGTATGTCCATATAACAACTTCACATACCTTCACCAAAATTGGTATGAAGATTCATTAGATCCATGCGGGGGGTACATACAAATTTTCAGTTTTGGCATTTTGCGTTTTTATGGACGTTTTTTATTACTACTTTGTCCCCTGTTGATGAATCTTCACCAAATTCAGCATGAAATTTTGTTGGGTCCATGCGGAGATACACGTTAAGTTACGGTTTCATATTTTGTGTTTTGCAGTTTTTATGGGCGTTTTTTACAATTACATATAAGTGAAGCAGCTTTTCATGTCTTAAAATAACATTTCATTAATTATGAACGGGTACTCCAACTAGTAGCTAATAAAATGCTTTATTAGATATTTATGTACCTAAAGAAAGAGACAGAAATATTACTTTTGTAAAAAAAAAATAGTTACACAGCAACAACAAAGTCCTTGAAAAACGTAAAACCTGAAAGTTAGTTTTCAAGTCCCCCACCCCAATGACTCAGCGGCAAGTCTGAAAGCTAATAACAATAAACAGCGAATTTCGATAATATCAGTGATGTACAAAGCACACATGGTCCATTGTGTAGCTTTGCGCTTAACAACAACCCAACTATAGCTTTAAATGAATATCAAATACAAATTCATGTAGGTTATAAGGGTTTTTGTTTTAGAAAATTGACCACTTCGTAATAGAGACACTTTTCCTGTAGTTTATTATCATAAAATAACCTTAATTACAGAAAAATATAAATCAATAGCTCTGAAAACTGTATGTATTATTTCTGTGTTTGCTTACGCTCCACAGCAAATATTGATTATTTTCAGTGATTTTCATAAACAGAGCTTCCATGTATGAGACAGTAGACGGCATATTTCCATGCCTACGAAATAAATATAATGACTTTTTTTTTGCTGTAGAATATTTTTAATCAGTGGCGTTAATGTACTACACGCAATATAGAAAATCCCGTATCTTCGGTCACGCTATACGCTGCAACAATGTTTGATTTCACGATTTGCATTATTTAGCCTCCTCTATATTTCACTTTCCTGTAGCGACAAACACGTGCTGCTCATATTCAAGATATATACCAACAGCTTTTGATTCTCTAGGTTTATTATAAGAAAAAAAATATATAATGGTTAACAAACTCATTAAAATATATATATGCATACCTCTGTAATATTCTGAATTTCTCAAGAGATTTTGAACTCTATGATAATACCAATAAAAGAACACTATATCGCGTGTAGCAGTTAAAACGTTAGTGAAAAAAAAACTATAGTTAAATAAACTGTTAAATAAATACTAGACTGTTTTATTGTGTAGCAACTGGTTCGACTTATACGCGGATCAGAGTATTTCTGTCCATTTAATAGAATTGAAATCAATACATGATATATTATTTCTGTTTACAAATACCAATATTTCTAAAACCGGAGATATTGATTTTTTTTATTTATACATGTCGGATTCAAATTAAAAGGTGTATAAAAATAGCATTTCAAATCTATCTTTTGTCTCCCACAAATCACTTCCCAAGTTTGGCTGGGCGATGATTGACAAAAGGTTGCAGGTCTCTTTCTGGATAGTCCTGGTGTTCCAAGTTGATCCATATTCCTTTGTTTTTTATTGCCATTACATACAATTTCCGACCTGGAAATTCTAAATTCCCGATCTCAACCAATCTTTATGATCTGACCGTATGAATATGGCACCCCTTTACCTCCTCCACGCTACACAATGCCATAATATAGTTATGATACATACCATTCCGCAGCAACGTTATATCGGCTGTTGTTATTACGCGACTTGCTGATTTGTACATTCAAATTCGTTTTAACATAATGTACTGAACCCTGTAGAATCGGCGCGCAGTGTTTTTTACAAATTACACTTTCTGTCACGCATCACGTCTATAATACATATATATATATATATATCAGTTAACTGAACATTCTAGCTCAAATGAAAAAAAACCCAGAAGAAGAAGAATTATTGACAAATGTAAAGTAAATAAACGTATGTATTGTGGAAATATATAGTAACAAAAAATGCGCTTTTTTCTTTCTACTTTTTACTTTTGTAAAAATTATTTATGCCCTAACAAAAGAAACAAAATATAATTTGCGTACTTTCTATAAAATAAGGTATCCCAATCCGCAAATAGTGATATACACCTGAAATTTGGTAGCCATTTTAGATATAACATTAGATAATATATTAATAAAATACTTCCAAACGTATACATTATTGTTCAAACTCCTTTTTTTTAGAGGCCCCCAGTGGCACAGCGGAATGTCTGCGGACTTACAAATCTAGAATCCGGGTTTAGATACCCGTGGTGGGCAGAGCACAAATAGCCCATTGTGTAGCTTTGTGCTTAATTACAAACAAACCTTTTTTTTAGAGACTCGCCACGATTTTACTATTTGGGAAATAAATCTCGATCCACATCATGTCACGTTTCAAATTAAAAATGCAGAAAATTAAGATCTTATTGGTAAAAAACAGGATTAAAAACACTTGTTGCAGAATTGGTAAAAAATGTGGAACTGTTTTCGTTTCGATAAATATCTTACCAGGACCCAAATATTACTAATTAGACATCTTTCCGCCTTCATTTTAGTACAAAGCAGTAACTATATTAACCGAGGTAATTTTACGAAGTTGTTTTTTTTTTATTAAAAAGTACTGTAAAATTGTTGTTTTTCCGAAATTACGCTCAAAGTAATCTTTAAAAATAAAATATGGATTCTGTTATTGTAATAACAGACCTTGGAGATTACTCAAGCAATAACACAAATATAGAGTTTTTCAAACTGTTTATTTTCTGCATCTATAATAACTCAATATCTTACATCTGTTAACACCAACAAAATTTCTCAACAACTTTATATTTTTATGCAAAATCCACGACTTAAACACTTTTAGTAAAATATTACCGATAGACTGGCTAGAGTCAGTCGTGCATCGTTTCAATACAAGACGTAACAACAGTTAATCACAATGGATGCATTTGTGTCTGGAGCTATAGCAATATCCAGTTGAAGGGCATTGACGTAACTATTATAGCTGACGATGTGAAGTAAGTTCTTAGAGAAGAAAAAATACGGAAATATTATAGAAGTTATCAATAATTCTGGCAAGATCTATACTTTATTTATCAATTCGATATTAAAAATTTAAAGGGCCCCCCCCCCCCCCCC
>NW_013665902.1:115532-144525 GCF_000517525.1 Limulus polyphemus
ATATATATCTTATTTTTAACCGATGAAGAAAACAGAGCTACCAAACCTTAGATCATTATTTGATAGACGTTTAGATGTACGTGAGCCCGTTTATAATTGGCGATTTGCTGGACCGATTCTCACCAAACCTGGCATGCACCATTAACGCTACTCGGAAAATGACATATGGGGATAGTCATTCGGATTTGATGGTTTATGTCATACTGAGAGTCACTATGTCTTCCCTATGCGTTGAGTGAGTACGTCAGATAGTAATAAATAAACTAGTACATAAAGTGTTTTTAATCTAGTTTTAAGGGCTTTGATTCGAATTTCCTGTCATCCCAAAAGGTTTTATTAGCTCCAACTTATCTTTGCTGACAAATAATTCTAAAAATATAAACTATGTGATGTATAAAACGCTTTAAACTTCTTATATTGCATAATAGCCTGAAACCATTCTACATACAAAATTAAAACGCACTCACGTTTTACGATTACAATGTATATACACTCTCTGGAAGTGACACGTGCTTCGAGTTTGCTGCCTGCGAAACTTGTTAGAAAATAGAACGACGCGGAACTCGAATCTTTTTAAAAAAAAACAGCAACTTATATTGAGATTTTCAACTTCCACGTCTAGGTGTGTATATATTTTTTTTTCACAAACAGTGTGATGTAAAACCATTGTTTTTCATAATTCATAGTTTTAAGTGCAGTTTCAGGAATATGAATAGTATGAAGAAAATTATAATTTTATTGAAGGTGTTAGCAGGTGGATCATTTGTTGGAGACGGCGTTTCGATACACTTATATTTACCTGTAGAAGATCCACGAAAGTATATTAAAACGTCGTCACGAACAAAAATAATCTTCGAGCAGATTGTTCCTTTCAAATTCAAAACACTTATCTTATTTAACCGGTTACGATAATTTATTAATAAGATACTATTTCTAGCTACCGCTGACGAAAAACACATAAAAGAAAACAATAACGGAGCGAACAAACATAAAATGATCTCATCAAATAAAGGAGCGAACAATACATAAAAAGATCTCCCCAGTTTGCCCCTCATGGAGAAATGTCCACCTTTCAATAAGGTTCTGTAGTAGCTTTTAATAAAGTTACTCTGATGTATTTTAACTTAATCACTCTGGTTGACTACTACAGTATTTTTAATGCAGTCACTCTGGTTGTATATGCAGTATTTTTAATGTAGTCACTCTGGTTGTATATGCAGTATTTTTAATGTAGTCACTCTGGTTGTATATGCAGTATTTTTAATGTAGTCACTCTGGTTGTCTAGTGCAGTACTTTTAATGTAGTCACTCTGGTTGTCTAGTGCAGTACTTTTAATATAGTTACACTGGTTGCTTGTTGCAATTATTTATTATCTATTTCAATCAAGCATTTCGGAAAATGGTTTATTTCTGAATTTATTGCTTCCTTTCGAAATTAGATGATTCTGCATTTTTTTTTTTTGTTGTTGTGTATGATTATGTGTGAATTTGTGACATCCTGCTGAAATTTTGAGGGCTATATTTTATTTGCAATAACTTAATAACTCCACGAATACAATTACACATTGAAAACTTGTATAAGTCTGTTCGTAACTGCTATTCACCCTGGTATCACATTGGCGTAAAATAAAGCACTTATCTAAGGTAGTCTATTCCTGTTAGAAAACACCAGTGTGCGATAAGTTTCAGTTTTGGCCGAGAAACCTTCCCAACTAATACCACACTGCTCTCAACCTCGTAAAACCACGTTGGGTTGAATGTTAAGAACAATATAAATAATTAATAATTACGAACGTTTCTGGTATAGTCCCACCTCAGTGTGTATAGCGCCAGTGAAATGATTCATCAGTTAATACGTACTGATGCGTTGACAGCTGGTTGATTAATATCAACACCTATATATTTATAGAAGTTTCGAAACTTACTCTTGATCTTAATTAGTTGATTGAGATTTAGGCGGTTCCTCGTTTGATGTTATATAGATCCACAAAGATTCTTCTGGTTACTTGCAAGAATCTATTAGTTTAATTAATTTTGCCTGTTAGGAACTGTTAGTTTCTTAAATATTATTTTACGCATGACTATTACAGGCTGTCTATTACGTTTATCATGTAGAGATTTGTAGAAAATTGATTGGTAAGTTATAATCCAGACAGACTTGACTTCTATTCTCGCGAGTAGCTTTCGTCTCAGATCTATGACTAGTTACTTTTTGTGGACAATATATATTTATATGAAACTGCTATGACTCAAAACCTCCTGGAAATAGAACCTAAAATAATATAATTTTCAGCAAATATGAAATTTCAATTTAACTAAGTGTGTGCATGTATGTATATACACACATAACATACAAGACACGTGTGAGAAACCTAAGCCACCGAAACACACAAAACATAAACAAATACAACTTCCTAACAACACACAAGTAAAACAAGCGATACAATATAAATAAAAAAATTTAAATCCTACATTTACAGCATCGATGCAACATGATAGCCATTGAATGCCCCCTAGCGGCACAGCGACATGCCTGCGGACTTACCCGTGGTGGGCAGAGCACAGATAGCCCGTGGTGTAGCTTTGTGCTACACTAAAAACCAAATCGATTGGATATACTTAGAGGATACCTGCCATCTCGGGCTTGTCTTCAAATGATGTTATGCTACAGCAATAAAAGAACACACACAATATTATGAGTAGTGTGGTTACTGAAAAACCACAGTAAATGGAACAAACTATTAGAAGTTAGAGAAACTAAACTGGTGTATTTACGTGTTTTACACTCACTAAAAAGAAACCTATCATTCTTTGGGTATTTTAATCCGCCACAATTCAATTCTTCGTATTGTTATCTTACACTGGGCAGCTGGTACATAATTGAATAATTAGAGTTGTTTAAACATTTGTTTAACAACAAGTTAAAGTTTGGAATGGTCTATTCTTTCTTTTTAGTGAGTGTAAAACACGTAAATACACCAGATTGCTTTTCGATACCTCACTAGTATGAAGGCTTGGTTTGGTCTGATATTTCATTGGTGGTAGTGTCCAGGGTCACTGATGAGGAGTAGAATTCTCCGAAACAAGTCTGGCTCATAGACACACACCCCAATGAAAGAAAAGACCATTCCAAGCTTTAACTTGTTGTTAAACAAATATTTAAACAGCTCTACTTATTCAAATAGAGAAACTAGTTTCAACATAATCGTGCATCCTTTAAGTCTCATCTTTTCTTCTGGCAGGAAAGTTGTTTTAGGCCACTTTAAGCTAAAACACGTTCAAAACAAAGTTTTCAATACAGTTTACTGTCTAATGTTTTATCATGTCACTGCTTGCTCTTGCTTATAAATACTCACTACAAAAGTGAACTTTTACCCCATGAAAATAATAGCGTTGTAACGTCAAAAATATTAAAACTGATTCATGGAATATATATAAGGTTTTGAAACATCTATATATGTCGGAAAATACTCATTTATACTTTGAATGTTGTACGTGATCATTTCTCACTATTGAAATAAATCTATTAGATTTCGTGCTAACTGCACCAGTTTCCATAGAAACGTTGAAATACATCATTATAGGCTGTTCTGGGTACCTATAGACTAAAACCATAACTTAGTTCGCTGGAAACATATTGTGATAGACAGATATTTAATTAATCTCTTGCTTCTCGTGAGTTTTTAAAACATTTTTATTGTTGTATTTCCATCCTAGAAAAGGCTTAGCTATTGACTGAAAATGTTATAGTTAAACTCAAATTCATTTTAATTGGGCTGTTATTGGATGATCATTTGTAGATAACTACTATTGGTCGAAGGCTCCTTTTTTTTTTACATTGCATAAGCCCATAATACTTAATATTATTAACGAAGCTTTTCTTAACGTCAAAACATTGTCTTAAAAATGTTACCAGAGACTAGCGTGATAGAAATAATGCTCATTATAAGCTAGAGACAGTCTATTTATGACGTCACACTTTGTTTTACATCGTTTCAATTTCAGCTCGTGTGATAACATGTTTGCATCATATATGATGATGCCAGACTAAGCCGGGGCCCTCGTATTTCTTTTCGGAAAAAGTAATTGCATCTTATTATCATTACTTCTTCTTTTTTTGTTGAAAAATGTATTCCAAAACCTCTACTTTTAAAGGACTCGTTTTCTGTAAACAATTCAAGAAGACGTTTTTATCAGAATTCATTGACTTATATTTATAGAATTATAAAGCTTTAAAACACAAGAAAAATTCAAACTTATTAAAGAAATGTCTGATCAACGAAATCCCACTCTATCCCTTATTCAAAGCTATCACGCTTACTTGATAATCTTCCCTTGCCCTGAACTATGGATGTCATATGCGCTGCTATTGATAGATTTAATTCGTTCTCGTCTATTTACCGTCCATGTTTGATTGTAAGATTTTTTTTGTTAGAACTGTCGTCGATAGTCCTTGTAAAGAGTAAGCATGGTCAAAGCATCATTGTTATATATAAATCATAAAATATTTCTTATTCCCAAATCTGTCCCTTTTCTAACTGTACATTGTTTCTTTGTAGTGAACTACTAATAATATAAATAAAGTATAGAAAATGGCATATTTAATATATCCACTGCAACATATAAGTGATTGTTTATAGTGTACAAAATATTCGTATAAATACAAGAAACTACAAGGAAAGGATATAATAAATAACTTAGTATTCCGAAAATTGTTTAATCTCAAAGTCTAAGTTCAAGGAAGGTCCAGTTCAATCTACACTTTGATCAACGTGTGTTATTGGATTATACTAGCTTTGGAGAATTCCACTCCTCATCAGTAACCCTGAACACAAGTTCTGTAATAACAGACTTGTTATGCAACTACAGAATCGTTCTGCAATAACTACAGAGTTATGATGTGACAATTACAGAATTGTTCTGTAATAATTACAGGGTTGTTATGCAACAACTACTCATTTTTTCTGTAATAACTACTGAGTTGCTATGCAACAGCTACTCATTTTTTCTGTAATAACTACTGAGTTGCTATGCAACAGCTACTCATTTTTTCTGTAATAACTACTGAGTTGCTATGCAACAGCTACTCATTTTTTCTGTAATAACTACTGAGTTCCTATGCAACAGCTACTCATTGTTTCTGTAATAACTACTGAGTTGCTATGCAATGGCTACAGAGTTGTTAATAGTTACACTAAAGACTAATTTGTTATAATACTTACCTTGAATAGTCGTTCTCTTTGTAGAACAAAGACTCTGAAAAGCTTTATATTTTCTACTTATTCGCAAGTATAGTACAATAAAGCTTATTTTATGTCATCTCGAGAAGCACACTTGGAGACTTTTCTTTCGCTGTAAGTTCAGTAAAAAGAAAAAGCAAAAAAAAAAATAATTAATTGCTTGTATGTCAAACACCAACGTGCAGAGGACATTCAGAGAGTAGGGGCTCATTGACAAAAAGGGCACTTCTCAAGCATGGTAAAGCAATACTTTCTTTGGGGGAAGGGATGTGTTAGGGGAGATTATGAGACCTATTGATTGTTTCTGGTATACACATGTAATTAGGTGTGTCTTTTAGTAGTTGTGGACATTTTTAATGACCAAGAAAAAAGGCACTTTGGAGGCGTAAGAGCAGAAAGGCAGGGGCTTGAGCCCGCACAGTCGCCCTCCTTTGCACATCACTGATGTCAACTATTTAAGAAAGCATCCTAGAACTTGTCTATGTAAACTTTGGTAGCTAATTTATGTTTTACGAGTTTAAATATTAAATATTTTATGTTAAACTGTTTGTAAACTCTTCGGATGTAATGAAAGGAGAATCCCTTCTAATGCCCAAAACATTCCGTAGTAACATCAAATGAAAACTATAAATCTGAAAATGGCATAAATTTTCTTTTAAGGACGGAATCTAAGAGGTGCGGTTTTGTTTCACAATTCTAGTATTAAAATCTTGAGGGGAGCATTTCCCCATTACTGGTAATCGCAAGAAATTTCTCAAGCAAATAGCAAAATTATCTAATTTAGATTCATTGCCAGTTGTAACGTTGGTGATAATATGTATCTTTCTAAGACATCATGGTGAGTGTTTATCAAGTCTCAGAAGCTCTTACAGGCAACTCCTGAATCGTAGCTATACCGGTGCATAAACTCGTGGACTGTTAGATGAATATTCTCAAGCCGATACATCAAATAATGAATTGATACTGAGAGATGACTATCCAAAGTCGGAGCTGTACCGGTGCACAGAATTATGAATTGATAGACGAGTATTCAAAGTCGGAGCTGTACCGGTGCACAGAATTGTGGATTGATAGACGAGTATTCAAAGTCGGAGCTGTACCGGTGCACAAAATTATGGATTGATAGACGAGTATTCAAAGTCGGAGCTGTACCGGTGCACAAAATTATGGATTGGTAGACGAATATTCAAAGTCGGAGTTGTACCGGTACACAAAATTATGGATTAATGATTAGCATTGAAAGATGGAGCTGTATTGGTGCACAAAATTATGGATTAATAGACGAGTATTCCAAGTCGGAGCTGTACCGGTACACAAAATTATGGATTGATAGAAGATTATTTCAAGTTGGAGCTGTATCGGCACACAAAATTATGGATTAAAAGACGAGTATTCCAAGTCGGCGGTAAACCGATACATAAAATTGATGATTCCAAGACTAGTACGCCAAGTCGGAGCTGTATACCGATGTGCGTAAAATTATTAATTGAGAGATGAATTAATGGATTGATGAACAGGCAAGAACGGTTTTATACGTGTAGACTCCCGAACTTATGAAATTCTAAAATTGAAACTGGTTTATTTTCAGCAACTTCGGGAGGGTTTCTTAATACAAAACTTGATCAACGTTGCAAGGTGAATTAACACAGAACTAGAGATCAGTACCGTTAATATCGTATATTCTTGTGCTGGATCTATGAACCTAAAGTCTGGATATTTATTATGCAGTTGTAGGGGCTGAATGATAATATTCTTGTAGTAGGTGTGTATCCATACACATCATATATATATATGAGCAAAATTTAAAGAACCTTTTCAATTTTTTTATTCGTTTTAAAGCAATGTCCCGCGAACTAATATCGGTTTTAGTTTTCTAATTGTTTTAAACATCTAGTTTAAAGAAAATAATAAAACATAGGAATATGTAAATATTACATGACCCAAAGCTTTTGCTTTTTTCGAAGTTTATTCGTGTAATAAAGCTCTTGGTCCGTCATTTTTTTGCACGTTACATTGTCCTCTTTTGGTTTCAGTTTCATGACCTTGGGATTCGCATAATAAACTTTTTTAGCCTCTTCTGTATTGATTAACAAATTTTCTCCTTGTACACAGTAGTTAAACCATTCTTGTCTTCTTTTTTTGAGTTTTTTAACACTTGCTACAATTTTTCTTTTGCCAAATTCGTGGATTTTTTCGGCTAACCTCTTTTTGAAGAAGTTGTAAAGGACTTGATCAGCCGAGTTAATCTCTTGAAGACGTTGGCGTATATCTGCAGTTATGGGTTTAACAAATTTATCGCTTCGAGCATTTAGCTTAAAAATTACTACATCATCAATGCTCCAACATAAAAGATTTTTGAGAAGAATTAAAGACTTATCCATTTGCTCAGCGATCATAACCAAATCAAACTCTTTATCTAACTTTTGAGCAAACTGCTCAATAGTTATAACGTTAAAAAAACGTGAGGGACTCAACCCTAAATCAAAAGACATTTGGTTCCTACCTATTTTTCCACCATATCTTCTGTCCAGTACTTTCTTAGAGGTATTAAAACCGATAGTAAGTATTGATTCATTGTATAGATTTTCAAGCGAGTAGTATGAGTATAAAGATTCGAATAGTTCTGCTGGATCTCTCAATATGGTAACAAAAATGGTATTTTTGGGCATTAGACGTTTTAATTCCCCGTAGTTAAACCGGGTGTGGTGTGTGAAAATATTGTAATGAGTTTTACCAGCGGAAGGTTTCAATCTGGGAGCCATGGAATGGTGGAATTGTTGAGGATGACCGAAGTAATTTCCGTAATAAGGTAGAACGAATAAGAGATCATGAGTGTCTCCATAACGCATAAAGATGTTCTGTATACTTGAACTAGCAGCTTTATGAGTTTTGAGAAAAACTACGTTGGTTTTAGCTTCCAGACAATTGTCTTGGACATCTTCATCGAGAAGTGTGGCTATTTCCTCAGGAATCCTAAAAAGATGACCATATTTATTACAGATGTGAACTTTAGTTTTACAGAATAATTAAATATAAAATAATACAACAGTATGGAATATTCATAGAAAGATAAACACGAAGACAACGTTTCGAAAAGAAGAGATATGGAGTAAATACTTTCAGAGTAGATAATATGATTCATACAATTTGGTTTGTTTGTTTAAAGTTAAGGACAAAGCTACACAATGGGCTCTCTGTACTCTGCCCACCACGGGTATCGAAACCCGGTTTCTAGCGCCGTAGGTCCGCAGACATACCGCTGTGCCACTGGGAACATAGAATTTGGATAATATATATATTACTTTTTCCACATTGTACTTTATATTTTAGTTTTAGTTTGTGTTTATTTATGCTCTTTACGTGGAAGTGTTTTTGTTTAAAATGTTAAAGAAATCATCTAAGGGTATGAAGAAGGTGTTTAGCTATGTTTTCTTTCTTTTGGAGGTTCAATTTAACTGTAGTATTATCGTTATAAATGTATATCAAGATGTTTTTTTATGTGGTTTAATAACTTTATTAAAATCAATTGAAACATCATGGATGTTTTCATAATGCGCAGGAGCTGTTTCTAATCAAACGTAAAGTCTTATAACATAAACGTACTATAGATGTAAGTTTAGTATAACTTCTAGGTCATGGTAGAAGCTCACATATACTAAAGTAGGAGATACAACTGTCCCATATCACACGATCCCGTTTATTTACATGATACGTAAAGTTCATGTTGAATGGCATGTTCTTAGATGAATTTCATATTCATCATATATATATAATGTTTCCTTTGTTTATTTACTTTTTATGAGCTGCTTTTCAACACAAAACAGTTTACATTTTCAAATAATTTCGTTCTCTGAATCAAAATCCTCAACTCCTGTGACTAATAGCGCTAAAAGTCGGGTTCGATACCCGTAGTAGGGAGAGAACATATAGCTATTTGTGTAGCTTTGTACTTAACAAACAAACAAACTCTAACTTAATGGTAAAGACTAATCTTATACATGTGTATTTAAATGTTTGAAATTTTATAACTATATATGTTCTAAAATTTTTAACAAAACAGTATAAAAAATTGTAACAAAATAGCAAAACACACTCAGAGTTTAATGGTAACTCAATCTGATATGTAGGATCAGAAATTACAAGAATATTTTTAAAATCAGCAAAGTTCAAAGTGAAACTCACGATTGACCTATGCCGTTGTCTAAAATTATCACGTATATATAAGAAATATTTTTTTTAAATTTCGATTATATCGTGATCTGATAAAATTAAAGGTTACATTGTTATTGCCACTTTCTACTTATTCATAATGAACTCTTTATTATTATTTTGAACTTAGCAGTTTATATTAGATTTGTGATTGTTGAACTTAGCACCTCCAGAATAGCTTGACATTGAACTTAACACCTTCAGAATGGCTTGACATTGAACTTAGCACCTTCAGAATGGCTTGACGTTGAACTTAACACCTTCAGAATGGCTTGACATTGAACTTAGCACCTTAAGAATGGCTTGACATTGAACTTAGCACCTTCAGAATGGCTTGACATTGAACTTAGCACCTTCAAAATGGCTTGACATTGAACTTAGCACTTTCTTTATGGTTCCAAAATGAATGTTATCGCTTTGTTTCTATCAAAAAATATTTAACCTATTAGTAGCGGAAGTGTTCTTTTAAATTATTTTGGAAATTTGATTCATTACATATGATCGGGCTATTTGCCGTGCCCATCGCTCGGAATCGAATCCCGGATTTTAGCGCTGTAAGTTCTCGAACTTACCGTTGACCCATCGACGAACAATTATATTTAATAGTGTTTATGATAGTTTTGGCTTGTTCATTAGTGTTAATTTGTTATACTGTTGTTCTACAAAGGGAACAACGAAAACCCAGAAACTTTAGTGTTTGTTCCTCTCAATCTTGTTTGGTTCCTCCATGTATGTAGAATCTACGCTTATAGTGTGTGGCTTATACACGAGTCAATGTTATCCACATGTGTGATCTAAATTTTTAAGCATAATTATTACAACAGTTAACGTCAGTTTCCCACTACACGCGAAACATCACTTTTCCATTTAATGATTTTTTTAGAAACTATATCAGTTTTTGGAAGGAATGCCTTTTTTCATAAGAATATACAAAAATATTGCAATATACTAACTGCTGGTTCACTATGCCTGACAGAAGCTTAGACCTATCATAAGAATATACATCAGTATCATAGATACTTAAGATAAACAATGTTGTTTATCTTAAGTATCTTTTTTTATTGTGAAACTTCGTTTTCCTCCGAACACATAATTGCTAATATCCAGACTCCTTTATTGAAACAACCCACACGGTACTGGTCTTTTGGATACCTTAATTAATGAATCTATTTCTATTAGCTTAATCAATTTTTGTCAAAACTCGAGTAATTTTGTGCACTTCAAGTAAAAAACCCCCACAAAAACAACTTTTAAATAGTCTAGAATCTAGAATGCTTCTGAAGCTACATTAATGTTTCCCGATGATTACAACACCTGAAAGTTCGCAAGCAAGTTTATCTAATCGTTTAATTGAATTACACTCCTTTTAGCAACTAGAAATGTCATATTTAAGCTTTAACAAACCTCGTCATCTGTGACTGATTTGACTCCACCAAACTCTGAAGCAAACGAATTACATTGTTTTTTCATTTACTGGATAAAGGAAACATTAATTTGCTCGTTACATGCAAGAAACAAATGTTGACAGGGTAAGTAGAAATTTGGGCAAGTTTTGTGTCTCGATAATTGTTTATTTATTTGTTTCGAATATTCGCGTATAGCTAGCCACACAAGGATTATCTGCGCTATCGTCTCTGATACTTAAGATAAACAATAAAAAGGATAAGATACTTAAGATAAACAATAAAAAGGATAAGACCTATATTGTCCTTTTTATTGTGAAAGGGAGTCTGATTTTTGAATTTATTCCCCTAGAATACAGAAATAGGGGGACTTAGAAATATAGAAATTATAACCTTTTACAAGCTTTCTAAATATGGCAACACTTTTATTTATAGGGAAATAATAAATACGTCTAGTTGATGCAAAAGTTACATCATGTACCACTTATATTTTGGAGCCGAATGATAGAAATACATGGTATGGTAATTGAAATATTCATGCAAAATATGTTTGGAAGTCAGATGTTAAGACTACGTCAATCTCCACTTATGTTATACAATGTGAAAACAAAAACTGACCGAAAGTCACTGAAATTGTATAAATATATATATATATATAGAACTGCAAATAGTATGACCACGCCTCTCCTTTATTATATCTTTACAATTTTATATCAAATAAGCAACAAAGTTATCTATTAGCGCTAAACTACAGCTTTAATAAATGTGTTTTTCCCACAACTATTACTGAATGCGGATTCGTATAAATCAGTATATCTAGTTACTCATATACAGGAGGTTCGGAAAATTATATTAACAAATGTATTAACGTTTATTTCTGTACAATTTAAGCCTTAATTCACACATTTTCCTCACTCCGCGTATCTACCTACCTATCGTTACGTAAAATTGATCAATTTAGGGGGGTAGGAACACCCAAACATGTCAGAGGCTCGAAAACACAAATAATAGATTTTGTTCACATAATTTCCGAACACTATATAGTTTACCAATCCAGTTTTAGACTTGGTACGGTAAATTTTCTGACCACAACTTTTTGCATATCCATAAAATGAAATACAGGAATTTTTTCCATGTTGTTTTACATTCAAGCAAACTGAAGATATTCTTATTATGTATTTAGGAACACATTAAATTCTTTAAAGATCTGTATACAATTATTGCACCTGTTTCAGTAAGCAGTAGCTTTCCAAGAACCTTCTATGACGTTACACTTGAACGTATATCGTGTCGCTGTTCAGGTAGATCGACATCAAATTATTATTTCCGGTAATGATGAAGCGACTCACGGACAATAAAAACGTCAGACTGTTTGTTTGTTTCAGATTTTTTTTTTTTTGCACAAAGCTACAAAAGGCTTATATGCGTATAAACATTCCTAAATTTAATGCATAGACTAAAGGAAAGGTAGATAGCCAACAGCACCCACCGCCAACTCTTGGCCTAGTCTTACTTATCTGAACGAATAGTAGGATTTAACCATAATCCTTATGGCGCACCCACGGCTCTAAAGTGTGAAACATATTTTTTGCGGTACTCTCAAGTGAACCACGAACCCTTGGATTTCTTGTCTAGTTACATTCATCACTAGACCACGCTCGCCCCGAAAACAACAACTTATGAACAATGAAACAGTTTGTTTGTTTGTAATTAAGCACAAAGCTACACAATGGGCTATGTGAGCTCTGCCCACCACGGATATCAAAACCCGGATTCTAGCGTTGTAAGTTCATAGACATACCAACATACCACTGTGCCACTGGGTTGGGGGGGGGGGCAAAGAAACAGAATTAATTAGAAAAATACGGTCTATGAATATTTCAGATTTCAAAAGATTAGATCAATACACTCCTTAGGCTTAATAATTATGGTTAAAATCACGTTGAACTGCATAAAGTTTTAGTCACAGTCTCATTAATTAATTCGTAAGTAAATTTCGATTCCAGGGATGAGAAATGTGATTTCAGCTCTATATTTTTGTCTTCTACAAGTCAGGGCTCAGAAATCGTAACACCAAAACTCTATTTGAAATGCCATTTATATGTAATATGACAAACAAATTTCCGAGCGTTATAGAGGAAAACGCTAAATATATCAAAGCAATGAAATTCACGAAGCCTTATAAATGTTACTTAACTTTAAATGTCTTGATCACCTTCCGCTTAATTAGTTTGTGACGGATTTGAAATCAAATGTGTGTAAAAATCGCATTTCAAGTCCATCTTTCATTCTACACAAACCTCTAACCAAGTCTAACATACTTCAAAACAAAACTTGCAAATAAGTTCACAAATAAATTGACCGAATACGGATTTGAAATGCTGTTTAACATTCACTCTCTACATCGAATGCTTTAAGTAACAATACTTATTTTGAATTGAATGACCACACTACTCGATAGTACTGTCAGTTTCACCTCTCGTATACAAAGAGCCTGAACTCAAGCCTCAAACTGATAATACAAATGTACATAGGAAAATACATTTTAATTCAACTGCACCACTTTCTCATCAGAAGAACACAGAGAGAACACATGCTATAAATTTTATTATATCACACATAACTTGATAATATTCAATTATGCCATCTATTTAATCATGTCAGCTTGGAAAAAATGTAAATATGAAAGCTTATAACACTAATGCTTGTGCTTTAACTGTTCATAAGAATGGGGGGGGGGGCAAATATTATCATATACATATACAGTAAATCGTTCTTATTATCTGAAACTTTTCTTTCATAAAGACAGATAATCTAAGTTTCCAGAAATTCAAAGATACAGATACTACATGTTGTTTACAGCGCCAGTGGCCCGGCATGGCCAGGTGGTTAGGGCGCTCGACTAACAATCTGAGGGTCGCGGGTTCGAATCCCCGTCCCACCAAACACGCTCGCCCTTTCAGCCGTGTGGAGGTCATAATGTGACGGTCAATCCTACTATTCGTTGGTAAAAGAGTAGCCCAAGAGTTGGCGGTGGGTGGTGATAACTAGCTGCCTTCCCTCTAGTCTTACACTGCTAAATTAGGGACGGCTAGCGCAGATAGCCCTCGTGTAGCTTTGCGCGAAATTCAAACCAAACAAACAGTGCCAGTGAAGATGAACAGGTGTATGCATGTACGTAAAACATCTAAATCTAACAAACTTCGTAGTTTGAAAGCATTTAGAGATACGAGTTTTGTAGACGAGCACGCGATGTATTTTATGTAAAGGTTTTAAAAATATCTTCATTCTAAACAGTCATTTTACCTCCTAATATTTTGAACAATAAAACGTTCCCTATACTTATAGAAAAGTACCTAATATAAAGTTGTTGTTTTTTTTATATAATTCTGGTTGTTATTTTAGTACCCGAGCCACAAACCATCCACTGTATAATGACTAACTAAAACCAAACACTTTTTTGGATTCAAACTGTTTTCAGACTGTTTATAGTGCAGAAACCTGCTGGCTTGTTTTATATTTCTCAAAAGTAGGTTAAAACCCATATTGCATTTCCTACAAAAATGACATTTTATATTGATTTCCACACTCTTTAATGTTCAGAGATATAGACATTTACGCACTACTTTCATAATGGATAAACGACATTGCACTAGACCTGTACACTACAGTAAAGTCACGTGCGATTTGCTACGAGAATGAAGAAAAGTAAATATTGTAGGTGAAGCACACATGAATTTGTCATCTATATTGTATATTTTTTCCGTGTATTGCTGTACAATCTTTAATAATTGTTTAATATTTTGGCTCATTATGATTCTTTACTTAATTGTTAAAAACCCTAATAAAGAAGGAAACTTTAAAATTAATCTTCCAGACTGTGTGGCGTGTATTTTGTCTCAGTTTAAAATTATAGGATATTCGGGTTTGAAATGTTGAAAATCACTGAGAACAGATAGCGATTATGAATATCAAATGAAATGCAGAAACAATATCTAATTACATTCGGCATGTTTGGTTAATATTCAGTGCACCACTGCAGGTCAGCATTAGGTTTACGGACTTACAACGCGAAAATCCTGGTTTCAATTCCTCGCGGTGGATACAATAGATAGCCCAATGTGACTTTGCGCTAAAAACAAACAATCAGTTTCAGACCAAGCTAATCAGAGTCTGCTCAAAATTCAAACGGATATTAAGTTCAATATAGTAAGTTCGTGAAATGTTAATAGAACACTTCGTGCCAATTATTAACAATTTACACCCATCTTTGTTGTATTCATGGAGAAAACTTTGTCTTAACTTGTTTATTTTCGCGCAAAGCTACACAATAGGCTACCTGTACTCTGTCCACTGCAGGGAATCGAATCCCAGATTTTAATGCTGTCAGCCCGTAAACTGGGGGAAGGGGGAACATGCAGAAAGGGCTTCTAGACAAGATGCTATGGAGTTATACACCGACTGGTGTTTATACGATGTTTAGAGCTATTCAAAACCAGACAATGGTCATTTACTAAAATAAATTAAAGATAAGTCTTTAGGATATTTTTTATGAACTTTTTAACATTTATTATATTTAATAAAGATAAAGACTGTCACAATGTTTTCTAGTATAATATTTGACTCTTTTTATATTGGCTATGTTGTTGTACTTCGATTCGAAGGTTGCCACGGTTGTGCAACTAAGATGTGGTTCATGTCATCTAAACATCACTCACACAAAAATAAGTTTTGCTCTATAAACAAGTTCCCTGTAAAATAATAATATTGAATTATTACAGCTTCGATATTTGTGATCAGTATTATAAAATAATGCAGAGTTTTATTATAAGCTATTTATGTGGTATATTATTGAGTAAAATAACTTTGTGTTTTAACTAGTAATTGCAGTGTTTCTGCACTGACCTAAATTTTATTCAGCATTACGACGTAAACGCAATATCATATTTAACTTTGATATCGTTCGTCTGACATATTCTTCTTTGATATAGTCTTCATCCTAAGCTGTGTGGTAAATTAACTAAAAGTAAGAGTCAATAATGTTATCCCACATTCCAAAGCGTACGTAACGATCATATCTTGGTTTCAATGTAGACTAAAGATAGACGAATATTCACCCTGGAAATGAAGTATATATATATTATGGAAGCAAACTGAATATGTAGGATCTCGAAAATCAGGTTCTGATATTATAGTAGTTCAATGATTAAGTGAACTAAAAGAGAAACCCTACTGGAAGTGGTTGGGACTTCGAAAATCAGGTTCTGATATTATAGTAGTTCAATGATTAAGTGAACTAAAAGAGAAAGCCTACTGGAAGTGGTTGGGACTTCGAAAATCAGGTTCTGATATTATAGTAGTTCAATGATTAAGTGAACTAAAAGAGAAACCCTACTGGAAGTGTTTGGGACTTCGAAAATCAGATACTTCTCGTATAGTAGCCCATTGATTATTTCATAGTTTGTACTAGAGAAAAAACAAAAAACATAGAGAATGGTATTGAAAATGTAAAAGCCCAAAAATTGGTTTATTATCTTAAACTACTTTTTAAGCTCCTACGTTGATTATTTTAGACTTTTGTTTATTTGTTTGTTTTGGTTAAGCATAAAGCTACACAATGGGCTATCCGTACTCTGCCCATCGCTTATTGCTGAGTCTCCGGGGCTATTTGACAGTTTACATTTATCTCAAACTTTATCATGGTTTCTTCCTTCTACATTGCCCCCCAGTGGAACAGCAGTATGTCTGCGGACTTACAACGCTAGAAACCGGGTTTCGATACCCGTGGTGAGCAGAGCACAGATAGCCCATTGTGTAGCTTTGTGCTTAATTCCAAACAAACAAACAAACAATCCTTCTACATCAGGATTAAAATTATTAATATCTCAACACCATGCTTTAGGGTCTTGGTCTATGATTTGAAAGGTCCAAGGTTCGAAACACGATATATCCTAAACACTTCGCACTTTCAGCTATGGAAGTGTTATAACCGTGACAGCCAATCCTCCTATTAGGTTAGGATTAGCTGCATTGGCGGGAAGTGCTGTTGACTAATTGTCCCTCCCTATTTTCAAAACTAGCGGTGGCTATGCTCAGCTCGTAAGGGTTTCTAGCCTAGATGTTTACCCAATTGTTGAATACAAATATTAAAACCGTTCACTTTTAATATGCGAGAACGAATTTATTGTTTCACCTAATATTCACCATACATCTTGATAGATTTGGAACATTTTTTGATGGAAACTTCAGTATCAGCTAAGAATACTAAATTCAGTTTTGAATGAATATACTTTGAAGAAAAATATCCATACACCGCGCTGAAATGTACTTCATTATGATTTTAGACGGTTTTTTTTTGTAATACCCTTTAAAAAACGATGGAAGAATATAGCCGGAAACATTGAACATTTAACCAGCACATTATTTAGAGCTTTGTAAGATAAAATCATGCAACAAGTTTTGCGTTCTGTTAAACCCCTCTCTAATTTCTAAATACATGCAATATATATTAAAATATGGTAGATAATAAAAAAAGATTCAAAGATTATTTTCTTTAGCGCAATGCTACTCAATGTGTTCATCTAGGGTATCCACCCTTGAATTTTTGACACTATAAGCCCTGAAGCTTATCGCATACCAACAAGGTAACTAAAAACTATAAATTTAAAAAAATCTCTAAAAGGCACCCCTCCCCGTGGCATAGCGGTACACTGTGGACGTACACTGCTAGAAACCAGGTTTCGATACTCGTGGTGGGCAGAGCACAGATTGGTTTGTAATTAAGCACAAAGCTATACAATATGCTATCTGTGCTCTTCCCACCACGAATATCGAAACCCGGATTCTAGCGTTATAAGTCCACAGACATACCGCTGTGCCACTGGGGGCCAGAGCACAGATAGCCTATTGTGTAGCTTTATGCTTAACTACAAACAAACAAATCGAGATACAGCGAAATTTCAATGTCACACAACATGGCAACTTTGTATTTCCTATGAAAATTATTAGAGGAGGCTTTGACAAACGCAATAAAAGAAAGTAAAGTCATAGATTTAATCACCTAGTATTGATTATAGGAATTCGTAGAATGGGAAGTAGAGAAGCAAACCGTATTAATGAAAAATACAAAAATGAATTATGACCAAGAGTAAACATTCACAAAGAAATGCAAATTCCCATTAAGAAAATGTCGCCGCGACATTTTTGCTCAAGTTTACATAATTTAGAAAATATATTAATTTAATTTTACATATATTTATTCTAACTCATTATTCAAGCGTGGCCTAGTGCTTTACGTGTCAGGCTATGTATCAGAAGGTCCAAATTTCTCGCATCAGTGCTGCTGAGCACGCTCCGCGCTTTCAGCTGTAGATACATTACAGTAGTGAAAGTCACTTTCACTATCCAGTTGAAAGCCGAACAAAACCCTAGCAGCGGCGTGTGCTGCTGACTAGTTACCTTTCTTCTGATCAGCTGGTCAAAATCTGGGACGGCTATATTTGGAACTTAGAGGTCTTTGACTTGGCTTTTTACCATATATGTTGCAAACCATACTGTTCGGGCAAAAAAATAAAATACAAATCTAGTCAATACTCAATATAAAACTTTAAAAAAAAAGATTCGAAATAAAAATGAAACCGAGAGCTTTGTATTTTTTTTCCAACCCATTTCTGGTGGATTGAGTAAAGTGGTTCTGCCATCTTCTGTGCTTCTGTGTTGATTTGACCTTCCTTACTTAGCAGAAGTCTTTGTTCTCACCCCAAGGACGTTTGTCAAAGATCCTTCCATTCGAAATCTTGGCATAGACACCCTTCAAGTGGCTTAGTCCATGGTCTCATTGGAAGTATGCACATACCCTGTTTTTGAGGCATCGACGCTCGTGACAGGTGGCATAGTGTGTGGTTTTAGCACTTACTTTGATTGTTGGCTCTTGCTTCCACGGTGGCTGGCTGGGTCCTAAGTTCGGCAACCATTCCTTTGGCCAGAATGAGCAAACACCAAATTCATAGGAGGATAAAGCATAAGATGGAGTCACTGTCAACTCCACTCCAGAAGATTCCAGAAAATCAGCGTGTGCAGAGTTATCACTCGATTTCTCAACGTCTTTTCTTCCGACTCATCATCACTAGACATAATCATGCTGAATACGGAGACCGGCAGAAGCTTACGAATCTTCATAGATGTGGGACAGTACGTCTCCCAAGTTCTACACACGTAATGGTTAGAGGCACCATTTCTAGGTCCTCCAACTCAATTCTGAGCCGTACGTTCAAGTCTAGAATATCTTTCATCACTAGATATAAAAATCACCAACAATTAACTAATTTTAATTGAACAGCTCAGTAATCTCAGCAAGATGATGGTCTCACCTATGGTTCTATTAAGAGCTGACAATTCGAGAAAGCAATGACTTAAGGCTGATCAGCTCCTCTGGAGATAGGTCAAGTCCATATTTCAATATAAGGTGTGATTGATGAAACTTACATTCTAACTATACATCAACTTTTCCTACACTGTCAATGTTTAGCCCAAAGTATGGTTTTCATTTCTGAGTCTTGAAATGTTCAGAGAAACAAAAATTATAATACTGTCTCTAAACTTTAGTAGCTTCTCACTGCTGTGTGTAACCGCTGACGCTGGCTTCCCTGAATAGTCTTCGTTTCTGTACTGGAAAAACAGTCATACAATCTGCAAAGTTTTCACTCTACTCTTTAATCCAAAATAAATTACTTCGTTTCAGTAAAAAAAAATTTTCTGCTATTCATTCTCTCCGAATTAACCACTTATTGACTCGTATTTTTAACCAACCGTGATTTCGTGAATAATTAACATACCAGAGTCTGTATGTGTATGTATGCGCACGAAGTTCAAAAGCACAAATTTTAGTCAATAAGAGATTTAAACATAAATACAGTGGAGAACAGTTGTGAAGTAATTACTTATATTTTCCGACTGAAAAGTTCACAAAGGTTCACCATGCCGGGTTGCTATTTACTGGTACACAAACCAAACACATTTAACCCAAAATTACTGTAAACAATTTAGCACATTAAAATGTTTCTAGAGGGAAAACAGTAAATAAATGATGTCGTTCTACATTTCATTCTAATGGATGATCACGGTTAGTTCATGCTCTGATCTAGTGAGACAGGAACGATACGTCATATTGTTTCCTTTCGATTTTCATTTTAAATACATATGTATGATGGTCAATTGACGGATTTTCATTTGATGGCTTATTCTTTTCAGCTTGGCCTGCTTGACTTGGTGATTAGGACACTCGACTTGCAATCTGCGGGTCGCGAGCTCGAATCCCATCACCGAAAATGCTCGCTCTTTCAGCCGTGGGGGCGTTATAATGTGACGGTTAATCCCACTTTTCTTCAGTAAAGGAGTAGCCGAACAGTTGGTGGTGAGTGGTGTTGACTAGCTTCCTTCCCTCTAGTCTGTCATTTCTAAATTAGGGATGGCTAGCGCAAATACTACTATTTCCAAAAACAAGCATATAAATCCTTCAAGATCCACACACCCGATCTTCACTGTCTATATATGCTCATATTGCCGTATGCAGACTTGTTTTCAACCAATTCACAAACCTTTTATCTTGTACAGATATATATGGCAGCTTTAGAGTATGTAGCTAAATCATTTATTTAGGTTTTCTAGCTATCGTCAACAACTTCCCAATCGTTGACATTTTGAATTCACTAGCTATTTCAATAAACCAAAATTGGATGGCTCGCTCCAAATAACTGAAAAATACTTGTTAATACTCAAAGCAACCCGATAGCTCAGAAAGTAAAGGCCACAAATCCTTCTCAGTTTTTATCAGTCATCTACACTCATACTACATATCTTGGTATCAGCTACTTACATTATAGCTGAAGCCTGAGTTTTGTTCATTTCACCCAAATATTTCATTTTATCTCAACTTTAATTTATACTTAACTGTCGGATAACCCTAGATATAGTAACAAAATATTTTATTCTAAAATTGTTGGGATGTAGAGATGGAAAAGGATCAGAAACTAGAGAATGTTTGGGATGGAAGGAAAATCTGCATTACCCATTGCAGTTTCTACACTTTTTACGAATCGAAGTCTTGGCTTCCAGTGGGTGGGTGCGTGTACTTTTGTAGAGCAAACTCACATTGGGTTATCTGCTGTGCCCACCGAGGGGTGTGGGTGGGTGCGTGTACTTTTGTAGAGCAAACTCACATTGGGCTATCTGCTGTGCCCACCGAGGGGAATCGAATCACTGATTTTTAGCGTTGTAAATCTGTAGACTTACCGCTGTCCCACCGGGGGAACGGCTTCCACTGGGGCTGTAACTTCTAGATGGAAGGCACCACTTCATCAACGTATTCATTTGTATTATATAAGGCGCCATAATATAATCTATAGACGTTACTTCGTGAAGCAAGATAAGTCATTATCAGGATACTGCGCGGCGCGGTAAGGACTATACTTCTATATAACGCACATAATGGCGTTCTGATCAGAGACCATGATTAGTACTTTGGGTTGTAACTAACCTATTATTGATTACTTGTTGTTCTAGGTATGAAAAGGCAGATCCTAAGGAGCAGTGAAGTGGTTCGGTGTTCGAGCTGGTCGTACACACACTGTGGTTTACGAATTACAGCCCACAGAGAAGAAAATCGATGTTTTTGTTGTCCTTTTTCTAAATGGCCAGGTGGTTAGGGCGCTCGTCTCCAATCTGAGGGTCGCGGGTTCGAATTCCTGTCCCACCAAACATGTTCACTCTTTCAGCTGTGGGGACGTTATAATCTGACGGTCAATCCCACTATTCGTTGGTAAAAGAGTAGCCCAAGAGTTGACGGTGGATGGTGATGACTAGCTGCCTTCCCTATAGTCTTTCACTGCTAAGTTAGGGACGGCTAGCGCAGATAGCCCTCGTGTAGCTTTGGGCGAAATTCAAAACAAAACCGTTTTATAGACGTTAAGGAAGTTAGCCGAACTTTAGAGGCAGTTTTGTACTTGATTAGTGAAGGTGAAGGGCTTTTCGTCTCTGTTGCGTTGCTTGGGTTTTGCTGACGTTTTGATGTACACCCTACCATACGCAATGTAGAGGCCGCCATTTTCAACCGGACCCATCCCTACATAGGGATCGCTACCGTGCCCCCTGATTTAGTTACACAACTTATATATATATATATATGGTACATATTCACAAATATATATATGAATAATAAGCAATAGCTGTGTTTTATTCGTAATTTTAACAATGTTATTTTTTATTCGAAAGTCACTAGTCAGCATCCATCAAGAGCTCAGCTTCTCGGAAATGATATGACTGATTCTTAATATATTTCGTTTTTCATGACATAACACACAAAGAGAAGAAAACGTACAAGTGGATTTTTATTACTAATTTCCCCAGGAATCTTATTTACATAATCTTTATTTATGATATTATATACTGAATTAGTACTTAAGCCATAGTTTAAGTGTACTTAATAACTTAACTGAAATAGTAAAAAAAAAAGAGTACTGTACGTAAACTTACCGAAAATGGGAGAATGAGACGAACGCACCGAAAATTCCAATTCCAAAGATTGTTGTTAAAATGTAAAATTGATATGTTAACCTGGGTTTAATTTCGCTTCTTTTCGTCTTCATAATTTGTGTTCGAAAAATAGTCTCTAAAGTAAGGCCACAGGATAGCACTTCTATTAACACTATATTTTATTACACCGTTATTTGTGGAGCTTGGTTAAAGACTTTTTTAATAGACCGTTGTTTCAGAAAATTGTCTTAATTTCATTAGTAAATTTTCGTCAGCAGTTTGGCATATCAGTCGTTGATAAAAGAGGTGGCCGGAAAAGGTATAGTGCTCTTCCTAAAGGAAAATTCTTTTTTAAAGTTGCTACTGTCATCCTGTAAAATCCAAGAAAACGGTACTATGAAATAACAACTTCCCAAATACGGCATGTGATAAAACATACTTAACACAGCTTGTTTACAAGGCGCATGACGACTTACGTGCTGTGCTGGTCTAGTGCTTAAAGTTGTGCAAAGTGCTGTAATTCGCAGTTTCATCACGGTTTATGTTCATAATCTTCAACTCGTGATTAATTGAATATTATTTAAATATTACTAAAAAACAAAATAACTGAGTTTCATATCTTGTTCCTAATGCTAGTAGTTTAAATATTTCAACCATTGTTCTATGTTCTATTCATACCTTGCTTGTACTCAGTGCTTTCAACAGAAGCTTTAAGCACTCGTAAGTGTTAGTCTTATTAATACATTGAAATCTTTTGTATAGTATATACTACAATAAGGCTTAGCTTTTCTGATATGAGTATTATCCATATTCATGACTAACAAGAGAAGACCAGTATGTTATAACCGATAAGGGTTTTCTTATTTAATAATAATTACCCTATTGCAGGAGCATCATTTGGGGAGCTGACAGGGACAGTCACTCCCCCTTCTCCACCCCAACCCAGCTCGGCAGGGACCCTAAATGGCCACATTCCTAGTCAGGCCGAACTAACGCATATACGAAAATCACACCATAGTGTAGGCCTCCTAGCTGAATTGGGGGTCCACACGAATTCAGCCTTCTTTGCCCCTCCCCTAAAGTCTTTGGTGAAATTACGCTTCTGCGAATTAATTGATATATATATATAAAGTGATCTAAAACTTTGGTAAGTTACTGTTTTAAAATTTGTATTTTCCTATAGTTTGAAACACAAACTGTTTTAGATATATTAGTGAATGACAGTTTAAAAGATTATATATACATTTACCATCTTATACGTACTACAGTGTAATTTCAACGTTACTACTGCACAAACATTTTCTCTCTCCTTTTATCTTTTGATAATTAGAAGCATAAATTTAAAATCCCAATATTACAAAGCATATAATGACGAAAAATCTGAGAAAATAAAACTGAAGTTTTAGGCACACATAATTGATTAATTACATCAAAGTGGTAGCTTAAGTAAGTATAATAGAAGCACAAGTTGTGTAGGATATATCAATGTACCAAGTTAAGTAGATATATCAATGTACCAAGTTAAGTAGGTATATCAATGTACCAAGTTAAGTAGGATATACAATGTACCAAGTTAAGTAGGTATATCAATGTACCAAGTTAAGTTGGTATATCAGGGTAGCAGGTTAAGTTGCTATATTACAGTAGCAAATTAAAGAGATATTCAAGAGTAGCAGATTAAACAGATATATCAGAGTGATAGATTAAGTAGATATTTAAGAGTAGCAGATTAAACAGGTATATCAGAGTGATAGATTAAGTAGATATTCAAGAGTAGCAGATTAAACAGATATATCAGAGTGATAGATTAAGTAGATATTCAAGAGTAGCAGATTAAACAGATATATCAGAGTGATAGATTAAGTAGATATTCAAGAGTAGCAGATTAAACAGATATATCAGAGTGATAGATTAAGTAGATATTTAAGAGTAGCAGATTAAACAGATATATCAGAGTGATAGATTAAGTAGATATTTAAGAGTAGCAGATTAAACAGATATATCAGAGTGATAGATTAAGTAGATATTTAAGAGTAGCAGTTTAATTAGATATAATAAGAGTAAACAGTGTAAATTAAACAAGAGTGTTCAACCTTTCCTGCACCAGTGTTCGGTTTTTAAGAATTGGTAGTTATCAGAACAGTGTACTTAAGTTGTCGTTTTGTTTACGTGATAACAATGCGGAGAACTATTACTGCCAGCAATTACAAAAATATTTTTTACAGGTTTAATATATAAGATCATTATTTAAAAACAAAGAATCAAAGTTTTCTCAAAAAGAACGAAAACTATTTTTAAACTAATAAGAAACTTTTCCGTAGTTAGCTATTTACAACGATGATCAAAGTAAATGACGTACTTCGGGACAGAGTTCTGGTCAGATATTTAGTAAATATCAAAACGAACCTCCTTAGTTGAACGTGATCGCTAGCCTATTGACCTAACAAGTAGAAAAGTTTTTATTGATTATATTTTCTCTATCAGTTACAAAAAAAAATTCTCTGTAAATAGCGATTAGAACAAAAAAGCGTTAAAGAATACCTCGAGAATACCAGTTCGTCGACAAGGAAAGGTTAAAGTATACTAAGCTAATTCGTGTGTCAGTTTACATATTGCTGAAACACTACATACCATGAGAGGCATCATATTTTTATCACGAACTAAGCAGATTGTAAAACCATACCTAAGAGTCTATAGCCCAGGTTGGAGTGCGTTCAACATTAAAGTAGCATAATGCACATATAATGGCTGGAGACGGCTTGAATGGGTAATGAAGAAAAACTTTAATGTAAGTTTAACTTAACAGCAATTGTACAACGTTTTGACCAGGTACAAGTAATTTACACTGACACGGATATATATATATATACAGTATTGAACAAAGAAGTCATATAAAGTTTCATTTAAGAAAGGACTTGTATCGCTAAAGTTTCATCCGAAAGAAATTATACGGGAAATTAACAAACGAACACAGACGTAACAATAGTTTAGCATGAAACTGCCGTTCCTAAGATACCTTACCAAAATTTACAACAGGGTTATTGATATTTAGTGGATGCATAAAAGTACCAGATCTTGTAATTACAGCATATTAAGTTACACATACAGAGCAGTAGCATAACGCCTCAGTTATACTGAATATATTTTCTGTGCATATCAGACTATACATAATACTTGTTTGTAAACTGCAACTATGTTTGTAATCAACAATTAATAAAACATTTTATATGCTTTTATAGTAGAAAATAAAAACAGGCATGTCCTGTACAAGTATAGTTGCGTTCAAAATGTAATATTTTAATAGGGTTTCTTATGTACAACCGTCTTTAAATCATGTAGTTTCGTCTCACTAAATTTATGCCTGGAAAATTACTTACAGCTGAATTCAGCTTTCCTAAATCTAAGATTCGATTTGTTAAATATTTTATGGTTTTTGACTATAATACGCTAAAACGAAAATATTAAAGTTGAGTTAACTTATGATCTCAAAAATAAAATGTATTTTGCAAATGTTGAGTTTTAACCTTACTAGCATAGCATAAGAAACTAACTTGAAAACTTACCGTTACTTTCTATACATCAATACTAGATTTTACTAACCTTCTGATTTCGATGTTTTCTTGGCTTTAAACGAAACATCTAACAATATCTGAATGGGATTTTGTGGAGACCAACATGGAGGTCAAGAGATGAGGAAGGTCAGCAACTCCATTACGTTATAACATACTTTTACTAATGATACTAATGTATATGTGTATTAACATTACCATAGTCTAAATAAAGGACTTGCATGCACTAAAATATGTCTTTCTATTTATTTTTTGCTGATATCATGAGTTTCAACAACCAATCGGGCACCATCTGACGAGAGTGTTTTGTATATATATATATATACATATGAAACTTTCAGTGTTGAGAACGTATCCATGGTTACGTGTAACAGAAAGTACAGTGGTGTGAACGTTCAATAATATTCTAGCTTTCTATAACAGCTGTCCTGGTACTAAAGAATAAAATTAAATAGAATTTTTAAAAAAAATCGCGGTGGACTAAACTAAGAATAGTCTGATGAAAGTAATCACTCTGAGTTAAATTAGAAATGCTGTATTTTTGAAGCTTTACCGTCTTCCCCTCTCTCTCTCTCTCTAACGACTGTTGTTGTTGTTTACCTGTACTCAAACAAACTGCTAATGTATATTTAAATATCAAATTATTTTTATTCGTGTAATATATTCTTAAGGGATTTTTTTTTACGTAATGTCTCACTTTGGGGTATGTTTCATGAATATGCACACGAAACGAAAACTTCGCTCAGTCTGTTAGCTAATCACGTCCGTGTACACAGATTGTTTTCAAAGTTCAACAGACCTCGTGCTTTGAACCTGTATATTTCACCTATCTTCATAAAACATTTGATGTTTTCAACCTAAGCGACATATGGACTATACGGCCAGAAGTGTTACCCTAAAGTACGCCCCCCACCCCCAGTGGCACAGTGGTATGTCTGCGGACTTACAACGATAGAATCCGTGTTTCGATACCCGTGGTGGGCAGAGCACAGATAGCCCATTGTGTAGCTTTGTGCTTAATTACAAACAAACAAACCCTAAAGTTCAGGAAGATTCTTTCCTAGTTTAAAACTGCTGATCAGACAGGACAACCCGTCAATTAAACACGTCGCCTGTGCGGATATTTTAAACCAAATATTAGAATAGACTGTCACAACTATAAAGTCCTCAGAGTTGAGAGTGTTCGGCGTGTTCAGCGGCATATCAAAGCTGTGAGGACGTTATAACATTCTTAATACTTAAATTCACTGAAATATTTTCTTAATTATTAGATGAGTCGGGCGTGGCCAAGTTCTTAATTTGCTAGCCGCCCGACTAGTTTAAAAATTAACAAGATTATAGCGAATTTAAGTATTAAAAATACGTAACCCTTTTTATTGTAATAAGTATAATAAGTTGTGTATTTAATATGTTAAAATTTGACAACTCGGGTTTCGATACAGAGTACAGATAGCTCAATGCGAAGTTTTGTTATTACAGCAGACGACAATAAGAATTATTCTAAAGCGGTTCTTTTTTTATTTCCTCTACTGTAAGAGGCTAAAAAGTTATATTTTGTATATTTTGCTCACACAAGATTGAAATGTTATAGTAAACAAAAAATTACTTCCAAGGTAAGTTGTCCCAGCTCAAATACTAAGTTGATTGTTTTAAGCTAAACGAAATTTTTTTTTTCATATTTGTTTCGTCAAAATTACTTTTGTCTGCCACTCTTTGCTAAAGAATTTACGCTCTTCTGACATTCTTTCCTGGAATACTTGGGCCGGCCGTGGCTTTGTGGACAGTGTGCTGGACTGTGAAATCGAGAGTCCACGATTCATGTCCCGTTACCGAAAAAAATCATGATCTACATTTTGGGTATTTGGGTGCGTTATTTTAACGCACCCAAATACCCAAAATGTAGATCATGATTAGAGCGACGACTATTCGATTAGAATTTAAGTAACTGGAATAATTGAAATAATTGCTGAATTACAATAATGAACTCTTCAAACTGAATTGTATCTTATGCGCACCTGCGGCTAGGGTACAGATATAGTCTTTCCTAATTTTGAACTACTGACCAGAAGGAAGATAGCCAACCAGAAGAATACGTGATGTTTATAACATTTAAAAAAAAACTGTTAGTTTGAACACGGGATTACAACCTACTAGTTATTTCACTAAAAATACAGAGAAACAAAATTGTACATTATAAAACTGTACATCATTCTTAACTGACGTATAGATTATTCACCGAAGTTCACCTTTCACAAGGGCGCTTTGTCCCCGAACTTCAAGTGGTCGAAATGAACTCGTTTTTTATACCCTTGGATTACACTGAAAATATTGTGGAGGGAGAACTATTATTATACGTGACATAGGTACTTAAAAATTTAAAACCTGGAATGAGGTTTACTTCGATCGGCTTCACGTACCTAGTTAGTTAACAGTACAGAAAATCCACGCCCTTAGTTACAATCTTAAGGTGATAAGAAAACAAGTCCAAAACAAACGGTCACTATGATAACTTTATGTTATTATTTTCTCTGTTGTGTACAGGCTATACTGGGTGTTAGCCCTAGCCGTGTTAGGGCTTTGAAATCGAATTCAAGGGTTGATGATTCGTGTCCTGTTATCGCTAAACACACTCCACATATTGGATTTGTTGGTGTGCTCTAAGAATAATTGTCAAACCCCACTATTTGGTTAGATAAGAGTAGCCCAAGAGTCGACGGTGAGTGCTGATGACTAGCTTCCTTCTCGTCTATTAATTCAAAATTATGGGCGGCTATGCGCGAAAACTCTGAAGCAACCAAAAATACTCTTGTAAATGTATTACAGTTACCTTTGCTTTTGCGACGGCGGCCTTTGTACCTGAATGTAAATTAGAAAATTAAACATCTCGTAGGGCAAATATCTGTGATATATACACCTGGAAAAAAGTTAAGCACCCCCGTGTTTTTTTCAAGTGATTCAGATTCGACGTTCTTATGACTGATTATAAATTACCATTCAATCTAAACGTGTTTATCAAATGAAATTATGCATTATTGGGCACAAG
>NW_013665902.1:145467-146606 GCF_000517525.1 Limulus polyphemus
AAGCACGAGAAAAGCTGTGGCCGAGAGCATCAGCAATGCTTTGGACATCAGCAACTTCTTGGCCATTGGAGAGCAAGATGGAAAGCATACCTCCCAGAAACTTTCCGAATCTTGTCCCATACAGTTTTGGAACTGGTGGTAGAAGAGATGCTAGTAGTGAATT
Source organism: Limulus polyphemus (assembly GCF_000517525.1). NCBI lineage: Eukaryota > Metazoa > Arthropoda > Merostomata > Xiphosura > Limulidae > Limulus > Limulus polyphemus. Next base: position 145,631 of record NW_013665902.1, read on the forward strand.
TAATCCAAGATTCCTTTTGGCACTGACGTCGAACCTGCCGAGTATGGGCACAGGCCCACTGATAAACAATGCGGTTAGAAAGAGAGGGATGTTGTCCGAAGGTATCCCAGGCCCGTTTTTGAGCCTTCCATGCCCTCTGGCAGGTAGGACACCACTATGGACGAGGATACCATGGAAAACATGTCGAGGTCTTAGGAATAAAACAAGCTGCCGCCTGGACAATAGAGTCACTTACTGCAACAACACAGTCGTCTACTGATGGCAGACAGACGATGGCAGGATCAAGTTCAAAGAGAGAGGTGAACGATGGCCAGTTAGTCTGGTCCAGCTTCCACAGTGGCACTCGGGTCGGATGGCATCGACCATGGCCAACCTCATTCATAATGATAGGACAATGATCACTGCCCCGTGGATCACAGTCGACCATCCAAGAAAATCAAGTGAAAAATGAAGGGGAGCAAATCGAGAGATCAATGGCAGTAAAAGACTGACTAGGTACATGAAAATAAGTATATGCACCATTATTAAAGAGAGAAAGGTTGTGATCCGAGAGCATATGCTCAATGGAATGGCCCCTCCCATCAATATCAGCACCACCCCACAGGGGGTTGTGTCCATTAAAGTCTCCCAGAAGTAAAAAGGGATATGGCAACTGGTCAACGAGAGCACCAAGGTCTGATTGATCATAAGCCTCCCCAGGAGACAGGCAGAGAGAACAAACAGTGATGGTAGAACCCAAGGAAACACGGATGGCTATGGCCTCCAAGGGTGTATCGAGGGACACAGATAAGGAAGGCACATGCTGGTCTACCAGTGCCACCCCTCCATGCACCCGCCCATCACACAACCTGTCATTCCGGTACAGAGAAAACTGCTGAAAGGTGACTGTATCGGCAGGTTTCAGGAATGTTTCCTGCAAGGATAGACACACAGGGATGATAAGAGTCAATCAAGGCCTTAATGTAATCGAGATTAG
>NW_013665902.1:147606-149220 GCF_000517525.1 Limulus polyphemus
ACAGCTAATACAGAATAGTAACCACAGCAATACCACTGTAGTACATAATTAAAGTATTAGTACTATGTGGCTTCTAAAAATAACAAATTTCTGTATTGCATGAATATAAAACACGAACACTGAATAATCATGGGCAATTTTATTAATATATAAAAATTGATTTCATATACATTCTTTGTCATTGTCTGTTAAAATTCAATCATGCATTCTAAAACTACTGGGATAACAATTTGCAAAATTTTCCTTGGATGAAAATTCGAGGCACACAAACACCTTCCTTCTTGTTGACCGTCTCTCTGGTTACATATTTGTTGGCCACCACCTCATAGCCAGCACTTTTAAATAACATGGACAAATACTCTGTAAGAAAATAATAAAACAAAATAAATGATACTTGAATCTTTATATAAATCTAAAGTGATCAATAATCTGAATCCAAAGGAATAATAACTTTATTCTGAAGATATGCATGTGTAGCATGTAAAATTACCACAGCATTATTTACACTTAAAACCCTATTTAGGTGCTTATTTCAATATTAATACTGATGACCTGATAAATCTAATGTTTTAATGCATGGCAGATGTTTGTTATAACTTTAAAGCTTCAGAAGCCTTAGTTAAAGGTTCTTTTAATTTTTTTCATTAACTCTAGCTATAAGCACACATACACACACACCATACAAGATGCTATAAACAAACATGTGTAGTAAATTACAAAAAATGTTCTTCACAAAAACGTGACATTGCTAGAAGGTTGTTGAACTAAAAACTCTGAAATTGGATGTTTAAAATAACTGAAAGAAATAATAAGATTCAAATTCTTACTGTGACACCTTCCTTCCCATGTTTTTGTCATAGCACAAAGTTGCAACAATGAATTTAGTTCTTACATTGTGAGAAACAAGTGTACCTATTGATTTGGACTATTTAACATCTAGTGTTAATAAACACATATTTTGTGTAACATTACCATTCATTTTGTTACATGGAAACTTTTATACATTGTATTATATAAAATTGTTTTTTTACATTAAAATAGCATATTTCTTCTTTAGAGACATCTGAAGTTGCTAAAAAAACATTAAATTCTTTCAAGACAAAAAATGAACTGTAACCAAAAAAAAACACAAGTTTTATTACTTCTGAATTGAAAAAAAAACGCATTTGTTCTTATCTTATATCAAGAAATCTAAACTTTTCTAGTGACAGCAGAAAATTTTGCTAAAACATTTTGGGAAAATTTAAACTGGAATTTTTATAATACAAACATCAAGTTATCTTAATAATAATAATGCCATTACTATTTATAATGTTTTATTTTGACCACAGATACCAACAACAGATGATACAAACCTTAATGTTACTCTTATGAAGAAGTAATATATTTCTACATTTTTTTAAATATGTTAGCCCTAACCCTTTAAACCCACTTTCATGCAATAAAATCAGTCCATAATTTCATCAAAATTACATATTTCACTCAATCGCTTTGCAAAAGTGTGAATCTCACACATATATTAAACATAATCAGTACAGGTTTTTGTATCATACCGTTCTACATTCTACAAATTAATCAATCTATCAAAAGGCATATATCATTTATAGTATTTTG
>NW_013665902.1:149837-150883 GCF_000517525.1 Limulus polyphemus
CTAAATAAAATGTTTTTAACTGTGTACCAGTTTAATGTTGAATATTATTTATGATTTTGGCATATATTATGTCAATAATCAGTTATATACAAATTCACACGTAGTTTCAGTTTAACATTGCTTATCAATGCAGTTTCTAGGCATCACATATACAAGTACAATGTGTCCTAGCAACCAGTCACACTAATAACAACACAACACAAAACATAACTTGTACAACATCACTTACATTTTTTGTTAACACATTAATGTTTACCAAATAATCATATCTAATAAATAAATAGTCCCAGATGAACTTAACAGAAACAACACTGCAAAAAATAATTAAAGGACAATTGATATTTGTAATAGTTTAGATATGATAAGGACAACCATTGTTACAATGTACATTCAATCACCACTTCAGTTCATTTTTAAGTAAATTAGGCATCTGTTGATTTATCACACGATCACAGAACTCAATCATAAATACTACTGATATATCTAAACAACATCAGATGGTTCAGTTTACACACAATCCATTTAACATAACACTGTAAAGTGCTAACACTCTTATACACTACACATTGTTTACAATAGTAATTTTACACACATTCTGTCAGGAGACAAGTGTAAATTATATGTTTTGTTATTTGGTGCCCAAGCAAAGCAACTCACATTTCTGAATGTCCATATACAACAGTGTTGAGTACTTATCTAACTGATTCTGGCAAAGCAAGTTTTTTACAGGAACACTGAATATTAAAAACAAAATACTTAATATACTATTGTATACTGCAGTAAGGCTGACATATCATATTTTTCTAAACAAAACTAGTAACACTTGCTTCAGTGAAGAGTACATCTTTTTTGACACAATTCTTTAACCCTTTCGAGACGGGTCACGGGTGAAAGGCAATGTCATCTCATTTTATTGAACTATTTCATGAATTTATGTCAATAAGTTTGGTATCAAACTGAAGATTATAATTCTCATTTTAATTCTATATATTACTCAATTTCAGAATTTAAAAGCAGATATTAAAATACACAGATAAACATCGATT
>NW_013665902.1:151648-160819 GCF_000517525.1 Limulus polyphemus
TATTTCCTAATTTTTTATGGTGGTTGCTAGATCCGTCCAATCTACTGAACCCATACAGAGATTAATTACTGAAAACAACAGATAAAATATAAAATTTTTTCCCTAAGAAACACTTAATAACTATCTGGACATTATAAAGATTTTGCATGTGAAATTTCAAAATTTTATGATGCATAATAGTATTTTTAATCTTAAAATAAATATTACTTTGCATGACAGATAGGCAACATGCAAAAAGAAAAAAAAAAGATACGAGAAAAACATTGCTTTACAAACCTTAAGACTTAATAAAAAATTTGAGATTTTACATATTAAAGCATTGTAATGTTTACTGATAATCTGCCAAATTTCATTAACAGTCACTTACAAATTTAAAAGTTATAGTATGAAAACTATAATAAGCACAAAATGGTTATGAGGTCAGTCCCAAGGACCGAGCCTGTGCTGAAAGAATTAAGCGATTCATGAACTGGAAAAGTATCATAGAAACTGGAAAGTTTGACTTAATGGACAGGAGAAATATTAGCTACTACATATACCTTTCGGTACATTAATAACAAGTCTAGGCTTTGTATAACTACCTAAAATTATCTCAGGCACATGTTTTTCACTGTGTTTTTAGATCTGGTTGACACTCACCTTCAGAAAAATAAAAAGCTCGAGTTCCATCCTGCCTCACATAAAAGTTCTCCGATAACTTGTGTCCTGGAGAAAACCTAAGCATAGCTTGGTCATACAATCCATAATCTCGAAACAAAACCAAACCACCTGGCTTCAAAACCTAAGAAAACAATATTGTATTTTATTTTGATGTTGCTTTTAGTTTGTAATGAAACAAGTAAAAAAAACTGACAGAGTGTTTATAACAACCACTTATTTTTAAATGGTATGAGTACATTATCAATGAAATTTTAAAAGCAGAGTGACATTCAGCAATACTAAAAGGTTCTCTGCTTACATCAGTCAGTCTAATGTTGGCCCACAATTTAAAATTTTAACTTTTAACAACTGGGGTACTTAAAATCATTAACTGCAAACGTGAGTCAAAATGTAGGACCTAAACAAAAATAGCTGATAGCTGAATGTGCTACTTGCCATGAACCAATACAGAAATATAACTAATTACATTATATACAATTAAACCCACTGTATTATAGTCATCGTTATAAGGCAGAAAATATGTTGTTGTTCATACATTCTATTTGATAATGCAACATTAGCACTTAATATACACCACACACAATACAATCAAAACTATATAAATGATACAAATATATTATCATCATTATTTAATTGCAAAGTTGCAATACAATACTCTGTTATTACAGGATTCTGATGCCTGATGAATTTGTACATACAATTAAACCTAATTCTGTTGTTGTTGTTTGTTATTAAGCACAAAGCTACACAAAGGGATATCCGTGCTCTGCCCACCACGGGTATCAAAACCCAGTTTCTAGCAGTATAAGTTCACATACTTACCGCTGTATCACTGGGGGGTGGGGGGTTTAGGCTCCTAATACTGTTAAAAAAAATTCCTAGAAAATGTATTAGCTCAAATGATTTCACTTTCTGTCCTCAAAATAAAAGTTAGGCTATTTATTTTCTGACACAGATCTAAATAAACCAATTCTGTTCTGGCTAACCCTAAAAATGAAAATATACAAGTTCTAAATTACTGGCATAAGCCTAAAGAAATGAATTCCTAGTTTAGATAAGCTCTTGAAGTGTTAAAGGTACCTACATATACTCTGCAATAAGATGTAAAAAGTTAAATACCTGTATTGACCAATTTTAGAAGAGAGATAGATACAATCTTTAAATTCCTTGAATATTTCTAATTAAAATTAGCCTTGGAAGTTATATGAAACAGCTTATGCAATCTTGATTCAGATCTACAGAAACAAAATATTAGTGAATTTAAGTAATACTAGCTGATTTACCTGTTAAATGCCCAGGGATGATATAGGAGGTCATATCCAATGCTAACCACATATATAATTCCCTGGGTGGCCCTAAGGGTACACGCTTGGCAACAATTGATTCAATGATTTGCCAGTTATAAGCAGACACACACACACACATATTTTGCCAAATATTGGTTTATATACAACAAAATATGTATACTGACTTTCCTCCCCTAGGTGGAAATAGGAGTATATTCCTCAAAGATCATCTGCCACCCTCGTAGAGACATACATATAGCTTTTGCTTCACAGCACAAATATCACACTAAACTTCATCTGGGTCTATCATTCTTCCCCAGTCCCAAAGAATGTAAACTGGGACATTTCAGTAAAACCTGCTGTTTAGAACTCTAGTTATTGTGAAGAAAATAGATGTCTACAGATTGACAATGTCATTGCCATATCCTTCCAACCCTTTGTGGCCAAGGGATAAAAAAAAAAAGATACAAGTCTTTTAAGTCAATTTATTGCATTTTAGTAAACTAAGTTAATATACATTAACAAACGATCCTGCCATAAAATAATATATATATATATAGTAGTTGTATACTACTTTCACAACTTTTTGGGAATTAAAACTATGGGAACATTTTATATATAGAGTACTAAACAAAAATTTTATAAAATCAAAGTTCAGTAAGTTTGCAGTAAGCTTAAAACAGACTTACACTTTTTCTTTTGAATATTAGGACAGTAGATGCCTACTAATGTGTAAAAAATACTTCTAATAACCTTGAAGGCATTTATATCTCAAAGCATTTTAGGATAGAGCCAGATCTTTGCATTTAAACAAAGAGAAAATATAAAACTTTAAAACAATTTAAAGTTCATAGTATACCTGATGTACATTTGTCAGAACAGCCTTCATTTTCTCTGGATGAACTGCAGATAGAACAAATACCATCGACACAAAATCAACAGAACTGGGGGCTATAGTGGCTGCCAGGTTGTCTTGTGTGAGATCACATAAAAATGCAAAGCATTTAGTATCATCATAAGAATGGTGGTCCTAGTAAAACAACAAAACACTATTTAGTGTTATCAGAGAAAAGTCATTGTTGTAAAACTATCAGATACATGACATGTACGAATAAAGGAGCATAAAAAGTGAGAGAAGAATATTACAACTAGCAGTCATCCCTCATCCACATATGAAATAAAATGTCAATAAAAACCACCAAATAGTATATATAATTTGATCTCAGAAAATATTCTGATTTTAACTTGAGTATTAGAGAAATATATTCTGGTAAGAATATCTTGATTTTAACTTATTAAATCATATAAAGATATCCTGATTTTAACTTATTAAATCATATAAAAACATCCTGATTTTAACTTATTAAATCATATAAAAACATCTTGATTTTAACTTATTAAATCATATAAAAACATCTTGATTTTAACTTATTAAATCATATAAAAACATCCTGATTTTAACTTATTACATCTTAGGAAAATATTTTCTAATAAAATCAATACAGAAAGACAGCATTCACTATTATCATAAATAAGATGACTGAAAAAATCAGCTATTGTGGATGCCATTTACATGCACAATATTACAATATAATATGAATAGATATTCCAAGAAAACAATCAAATAATTCTAAATATTATTCAAATGTATAGGTAATTTTACCAGAAGAACACTGATTCTGATAAAACCAATTATTATTTACATATATATTCACTTTAGCACTGAGAAGTTAGTATAACATGAGGTATGAAATATACTAAGTTCTATGCTATACATTCACAAACAAAATACTTTACTTCATGACTGAATAATTTATATTTTGCTAATTCTAAAAAAGCTATATAAACACACACACACACATGCATTATTCTTCTTACTAGCTCAGTCCAAATTATAAATCTTCACTTGAATGTTTTACGCCTAAAATACAAATTAAACAATAAAATTATCACAAAACATGCTCGGTTTTCATAATAACCAGAGTTTCTATTAATAAACAATTATCTGTGACCCCCACAATAATCTTTGAAATGCAAAGAAGCTTCCTTATGTGTATAAACTTGACATACATTTCCTTCCTTACAATATTCTGAGTAGTGGGTTATTTATTTATACATGTTAAATCTATGTCAATTTGAATAATAAAACACAGACTCAATAATAATATTTGGTTTCAATGTTTGTAAGGGGCTCTAAAGCACATAAATCAATGTTTAATAGTTATTTATCAAAACAGTTTCAAAGAGACCAGTGGTATACAAGAGTACATCGATAGAAAGTTTATTAGCCTATGGTATTTCTTATTTCCTAATCTACTATTCCATCATTAAAAGAATCAATGAGTTTCATTTACCTCCTGCTAGTTTCTGTTGTCTGCTCTTTATATGATAATCTACTTCTATGAAAGACAAGTATAAGTGAAGCAGTGTTTAAAAATACTCTATAAATCTTTAGCTCATCAAAAACATCTAACACAAGAAACCAGTTCAACTTAGAGATAACCTTTCACACCCATAACATTATCCAACAAAAACTCAAAGGAATTCAAACTAATAGCAACCACATGGCATACAGACAACAAGGGACCATTTGATCCTCCAAGAATGTCCTTGCACATCCACACTTGAGGAAAGAAAAAGTTTAAAACCACCCTTATTTTTCAGGAAATCATTGATTATACTTTTAAATTCCTCTAAGTATTAGCCTCCACTACTACTGATAACAACTTATCCCTAAATGGTTCTTTGTTTTCCATACATTATGTTAAATCTAATATACTAGCTAACCTACTGTGAGAAACTTTTTAATGAAAGCTTTCTGGAAGTCTAGATACATAACATCAACAGAGGTACCCTCACCCTTAAAAGCAAAAAAACCCTATTAAAAAACTTCAACAAATTAGTGAGGTAAGAAAAATAAAATAAAGGCATGCTGAGTTTTTCAACAAATTACAATCTTCAAAGTGCTTTTTTAAGTTACCACTGACAATGGATTTCAAAAACTTAACAACAACCAGACCCAGAGTAATTGGTCTGTAATTTCATGGGTTTTTCTAGCCTCATTTTACAAAATAGATATCACACTTGCTACATTCCAACTATCTGGAATTTCCTTTGTGTCTAAAGAATTGTAGAAGATTTCAATTAAAGCTCCCAAAACCCATTAATGAGATTAATTAGTCCTTTTTAAAGGCTTAGGGTCAGTGGTGACTCCAGGACTCTGAAAGTTGGGAGACTGAGAGATAGCAGACAGATGGAATTGAGAAAAATGGGAGAAAAGGTTTTCTTTAAGTGGAAGGAAACTAATGGAAGGTAAATTAAGAAGCTCTAGGAAAGTATGATCATTATTATTTCAGAATATTTTCATTAATCTTTGTTTTTAGTAAACTGCAAATTACCAAGATGACCAGTGTAATATTGTTTTCACTGCAAATAAATTATATTCAAGGATACGAATTGTTAAACTCAAAACTTATCTGGTTCTCCAATTCAATTTCTGTCAATTTGCAAAAATTATTTCTATAATGTGGCTAGATAGATACCTTTGAGTTTCCTTAAGTAATTCCCATTAATTCTGATTTCTAGGGCAATATATGCACTTGATATTTTTTACAATAATAGCATTCATAAATTAAAAATTAATAGTTTAATTTTGAATTTACTTACTAATTATAAGCATCATTTTATTACAAGTTACAGCTTTTACAGTATGGAAGAATATTTCTAAAACAAGTATGATGTTTCAATCACTGATGCAATCATTCTCTTTGTCATTAGCTTGTGTACTTGAGAATAATTACATCAGTGATCGAAACATCATACTTGTTTTAGAAGTATTCTTCCTTACTGTAAAAGATGTAACTTGAAATAAAATAATGAATCATAAATGTTTTTCTTAATTTTCAAAATTTTTTCAACACAAAAATGTAGTGTATACTGTTAGCTGTTTCTTAAAAATAAAAACAAGCTACATCTTTACATTTTAAAAATCAAATATGCAAATACATACACATGTAAAACATTTTTCATATGCTTAATGAGAAAATTCATTCTGAATGACTTTTGTGATGAACTTTTACCAATGCTAATAATTGTCTTAATATTTGTGGTAAATTAAGGGTACCTACAAGTTTTAAGTGTATATTCTATTTTCATTTTGAATCAAATTGATGTAATCAGTATTCATAAATCTATAAGCATTAATAGAAATATTTTATACAACATGGGGGTTTCTTACAACCACACTTATCTGTTCTACAAGATGCTTTATCAATTTGCACATTTTCTTTCACTGAGGTATCACAATGACTCTGCAAATTAATCACAAACTTGAGGGCTATATATTAGCATGAAATTCTGAAACTCAGTTAAAATTTTAAAATTCAAATACAATGTCTTGGAATAGCTTACACAAATTCAAACAACAGATACATAAAATAAAGAAATACATTAATAAGTAATAAAATAGTTTTGAATTGTATTATAAGCACCTTCTTTAGCAATTGTTGTAGCTCGTGATTCCAATTTAATATTTTCTCTGGACTCATTTGCTCACACTTCAACCTGCCTCAGTAACTGAAACTTTCTCAACTCTTAAATTTTTATTTAGTGACTGGTATCAAATATTAATCCATTGACTGTGGCTGCCCTAAATACACATGGAATTTTTGCAAGCAGTTCACCATATATGACACACATTCAACTGCTGGAGGTGACCATACCCTATACGACAAATCAGCAGTGAGTTGATTAATAAATGTTCTGTGCATATTGACTGTTATGTTTTGTGAAATGTCGTAACTAAACTATCCAAAATACCTGAATGCATTATGGCTACAGAAAAAAAAACTAAGAAAACTTACTTTTAAATACTGTATAGCTCTAGGAGAAAAATCACAAGCATAAATGAACATATTTGTTTTTTCTTCTATAAGAGGAAATATCAGGTTGCCCACTCCACATCCTACTTCTAATAAAATAAGCTTCTTCTCTTGGTTATCCTATAATGCATGAAAATAAAATCCTGAAATAATTTATGTTATTAAAACATAAATATTGTGGTGAAACTTTTTCTGGAACTATAACATTTTTTAAAGAAATAAACATAAGTTTTAATACATGTATTACTTAGAATTATAACAGGTATGATGAATACAATATACATATTCTATTGTTGGAAAAGTTAGTTCTGAAACTGCCTTTCTCACAAGTTGAAATTTATATATGTACTACACCAGTATTTTGGCATTTACCAAAATTAAAAGTTAGTTTTGAAATATACTTCTTACTCATACATTCACACTAGAAAAGATAAATTTATACAGTGACCAAGGGTGTGGCCTATCTTGTCCAGGAGACAATTATGGACAATTTTAGTTTTTGATGGAAATAATGGAAAAAATCTCATCAATAGTTTATGTGATTAATAAGTTGTTTTTTTTTAATATTACAGCAACTATTGTGACAGACAAATTAAAAAATGTGATGACGAATCTGCATGACATACTTAACTTAAATTCTATAATGAGATACACTGGGAAACAAATTTTGCACACTTGCTTCTCTGAACAATATTACATAGAATTGATTAATTGCAGCTTCCAGTCAATTAACTCATACATAATTTTATTAAAGTTTATGTATAGTTACTAAATTCTTTACTAAGGCTAAACATTTATAAAAATCCAAAGTATTTGCAAGCTATAACTCAACATTCTACTTCGTTAAGCCTTAAAAACTTTACAAAAATTGACACAAGGAAGCAAAGATTACAACTATTAGACAACGCATTATAACGTCATAGAATAAACCAATTTATGACTTAAAAGTCTAGCATTGATTTTTCCAAAAACTTAACTAATATACCTTGAAGTTGGGCAAGTTTTAAATTATTTGTTCCACTTTACACATCCATGCAACGTGTAGTTTTATTTCATATGTTCATTTCTCCCTTTCACTGTTTCAGTTTCATTAATAGTAATACTAACAACTGTTTAACTTATTGCTAACTACTTATGAAGTTATGAATACATTCATTGTCAATAGCGTTGATTTATTGGCTTCATACCAGTAGATAAAATTTTTGAATAAAGCTTGAAAGTTAACCTGAATTTTATTATGAATGCGATAATGAGACGTCAATTCTTCAAATTCACGGGTTGTCCAGTGTCTATCTTTGAAAAATTTCGTTTCATTTCTCTTATAAAATAAATCCCAATTTTTCTTTGCTTCTTTTTCTAGTTTCTTCTGTTTGAAATCATTCACGATCTGAGTGTCTTTACTTAACTTGTAAACCTCCTCCGCAGTCAATTTTCGAGCATAATGACCTTCTTCAAAATCACACTCACTGACCTCGGTGTCAAACTTGTGGTTTACACTATTATGTACGCCACGATCGTTTAATTTGACGTTTCTATCTGTAGATGGACAAGATGTCATACTTATCATTAGCTTAAATTACAGCACTATCAAATTGTACATATTATTAATAATATCGTAATATTATTATCACTTTAAAACACAGCTAAAAGTAAAATATCACGTAAACTTAAACTTTAAAGGTTTGTAAAACGAAAATTTCTCTTTGATAAAGCGCCATCTATAAAGTTTAAAATTAAAAGGAAGAACGAAAAACTGAATTCAGTAAGACATTGCTGGATTTTCAGATATATTTGACATGGAATAAAATTATAAGAGACAACCAGACAAGATTTTCCCTAGATTTCAGGGTTTTTTTTTTTTGGTTTTTATTTCAGTTTGTAGTTAAACACAAAGCTACACCATGGGCTATCTGTTCTGTGCCCATCATGGATATCGAAACCCGATTTCTTGCTTTATAAGTCCACTTGGCAGTTAAAGATTCAGGAAATTTTCAGAAAATATCTTGTTGGGACCACTGATCTGTGAGGACTCATATTATTCCAAAAAGTTTATAAATAAATTGTGTGCCCATTTTCTTCCAATACCAGTTTATAGAATAAAAGTAGTAATTAATTTCATATGTAATTATAACAACAATAAATGTGATGCTATGCTAACAGAATTTGTATGTTTACTTCGGATAATTTGAATAGTTCGTCTATTGGTCAATTTATATGGTATTGCGTAAATATTAAAAAAATGTTTATGTAGAGTAAACTCATACAAATTCGTCGTGATTATAGCACAGAAAAAATAATGACTAAAAATATCGATGTAACAGATGTAATTTACGATAACAGGAAAT
>NW_013665902.1:161143-163113 GCF_000517525.1 Limulus polyphemus
GGCCCTGCTGTGTTCTTAATATTGTTGCGTCAGCGAGGTCACGTGACTAGTGTCACGCCCCCTGCTTTCTGGAAATATCTTGTACCTTCGTGAATTGTCGGGAGATTACTAGATATAGGGTAGTCTGGTATACATAAGAGGGTGACAACGTGACGGAATAATAATATGTGTGTAGGTAATGAGTAATTGAACTGCAGTCAGAGAGAGACGTATTGTTGAAGTCTAGCTTGTGATACGTGAATTATAGTTTGTTATAGCGCAACTGTTGAAGTTGAGTGTATCAGTAGAGTTATATTCAGAAAGAATAAACCAGTTTTATTTAAGAAAGGACTTGTGTCACTAAAGTTTCGTCGGAACTAAGTTACGAAAAATTAATTAACAAACGGAGACGTAACAATATTTTCTAATTTTTGTATTGAGAAACTCAGCAATTGCTGACCTTGGATCGTAAAAAGCCGTTTTGTATCATATGTAAACTTGCACTGTGTATAGCGTGTGTGTGTGTGTGCATGTATTTATAAACAATTTGTAGAACGTCGAATATAGTTTGTTTATTATTTAGGACAATGCTACACAATGGGCTATTTTTTCTGTGCCCACCATGAGTATCGAAACCAAATTTTTAACAGTGCAATTCCCCAGTCTTACTGGTGAGCCACTGGAGGAGGGAGATGTTGAATATACACACTAGAATTATTAGATAATTAAAGGGAGATGAAACATTTTTCCCAGCACTTTGGAAACAAAAGTAACATACAAATAATGCACATGTAGGTATCATAATCAAAATAAAGAAAAAACATAAATAAGTTTTTCTAGCACGGAGAGTAGTAAATGTAAAAAATATATAAGTTGTTACAGTGTATATGTTACTAAACACATTTGAGTTTAATGTATTAGGGTGTCAAGAAATTAATGTCTCGTTTTGGAACACTTTCATTAACCACCCACCAAAAAACGTACATCACGTATAATAGTTAAACGAACCGCCTAAGCGTCACCTTAGTGTAGCCTACATAATATATAAAGTTTAGTATACTGTAATCCTTTATGGTGAAGGCACACGATGAGACACGCATTCAGTATGTAATGCTGTTTGAATATAAGAAGGGAAATAACGCCTCTCTAGCCACAAAGAATGTCAAAGAAGTTTATGGAAATGTTTTGAACGTTCGTAAGTGTCAACGATGGTTCAGCAAATTTCGTTCAGATGACTTTAGCCTTATAAAAGTGTGATGGCAGGGGCCGGCATTTTGGAATTGATATTGATGCTCTGAAGACGCTTGTTTAGTATAACCCAAGGCAACACACTCGTGAATTGGCCCTGAAATTGCATGTCTCTCATGAAACAATGGGTAAACATCTAAAGAATATAGGAAAACTCCATAAAAAAAGGTGTTTGGGTGCCTCGTGAACTCTCCGATGATCATCGTTTCCAACGTGTGGACGTTGCTTCGGCTCTTCTGGCACGTTATGCGCGTGAACCATTTTCGGACAGAATTGTCACCGGTGATAAAAATGGATTCTCTATGCGAATACTAAACGCAAAAAACAATGACCCAGTCCTAGACAAAAACCACTCCCGACCCCCAAACCTGGACTCCAATCGCAGAAAGTGATGCTTTGCATTTGGGACATCAAAGAAGTAATTCATTTCAAACTCCTCAATCCACAGCGAACTATCAATGCAGAGATCTATAGTCAGCAACCGTAATGTTTAAATCAAGCCCTTCATCAGAAACGTCAGTCGGAAAGGTGTTTTTATCCACGACAATGCACGTCCACATGTGACACGTTTGACGCAACAAAAGATTATAGAGTTGGGTTGAGAAGTTCTCCCCATCCACCATATTCTCCAGATATGGCACCATCATATTACCATCTTTTTCGTTCGCTATAACACCATCTTAACGGGAAAACGTATGCAAATGTGAAAAGTGTTAAAGAGGACATCGACATATTTTTTGCTT
>NW_013665902.1:163134-164233 GCF_000517525.1 Limulus polyphemus
ATTTCATTTAATAAATGTTTTGTTTTGATATAATAAGTTGTTCGGTTTTTTCATCTAAAATAAGCGACATTAATTTCATGACGACCTAATAGTAGGCATACAGTAAATAAATAATATATGAATAAAAATATATATATATTCAAAGTTGGAAACTGGGAAATGCACGATGATTAAAAATATAACACAAATGAGAACAAATAAAAAGCAAATTCACATTTACGTTTTAAAGTTACCTAGTCTCTCAATCGATCAGCGCTAAGTTTACGGACTTACAATACTAAATTCTTGGGTTCGTGTTCCTGCAGTAAGTTGTTGTTGTTTATAGTTAAGCACAAAGCTACACGATGGACTATCTGTGCTCTGCCCACCACGAGTATCGAAACACGGTTTCTAGCGTTATAAATTTACAGACATGTCGCTGCGCCACTGGTGACCCCTGCAGTAAGCGCTGTAAACATAGTTAATTATTCTATTACGGTCAAACTAAACTTTCAGTTATATATATATATATATATATATATATATGTCTGAATGAGTGAAGGAAGAACAAAAAACAACAATAACAAGGACACGATCTCGGTGTCCTAATACCTAATTCCGGCAATGCCCAGAGTGTACAGAGTAAAAAATGATTCATTGTATAGCTTAGCGTTAAAAACAAGAACAACAACTAAGTTACCTATATTTGCCGAGCTACTTCACTTCGATACAAAAATATTACTCATTCAAACAGATTTTGATTCGTTGGATAATCAAGGTCTAGATATTGATTTTAGTAACCTTTGTAAAGTTTGGTTAATCGCCACTAACACTACTAGAAAACTGTATCATTAAAACAGCTTTAACTTCGTGTTTGGCCCAAAACCTTGTATAAACTATACAAAGAGTTGGTTTGGGCTTTAACTGTTATCACCTGGAAATTTTGTGATGATTAGAGATTACACAGGCCTGCGAATTTAAACTTCATAAAAGATGTTTTGGTTTTAATAACGGATTTTCCATAATTCAGCTACGCAGATTTTGAAAATAATATTCATTTTTGAGAATTTTTTTTTTTCACAAATCGGGGAGAAAACAAACTCTTAATTGGATCAAATTA
>NW_013665902.1:165190-174046 GCF_000517525.1 Limulus polyphemus
CAGCCTCTTGTTGCCATAGCGACAAATAACTAATTTTGAAAAAAAAATGTCAAAATGCACACACACAAACAAATACTATCCAAAAACGACACGTCTAGCTAGCTGCCTGTTAACCGTTTATACACTAGCGGTGTGTTTCTCGTGGGTTCTATAACGATCGATAAGACTCTCACGTCACGACTGGTCAACATTTTAAGCATAACAAAATGTGATCCGATTTCAATGAAAATGATTCACTTATATAAAAGTACATATGACGTTTTGTGAAAAATCTGTACGTGGTGGAAAAAAATTGATATTTTCGGGTTCAGAGTACAGGAATTACTGAAGAACATGTAACAAATTCAAAACAACAAAACCATCCCAGGCCTTATCAATGTGATCATTTATTTTTATTTTTATGGCTGAGTTTGGCCTAATGACTAGTATCTTCGATATGCTATTTCAACACCCTTTGCAATTTTGTCCCTAGATTTGTGTAAAAGGAGCAAACAGGAGCTGTTATCTTCAAGTAGAGGAGTTCCTGTGGGAATCAATGCAACAAAATTGCCGTTTGGAGACTCTAAATTTTCATTCATAAAAAAAATTCCAAAAACACACACACATATATATATATATATACCATATATTGTTATTATATATATATATATTTACTCAATAACAATACCCTTCGTGTGTAAATTTTCTTGGATGGGTTTCTTGGTTTTAAAGAACAATCTGAGGTACCGAACCTATCAAGGGCAAAATAAATAAGGCAACACATGAGGAATATGCTAAAATGCAAAACATGAATGTCAATGAATTCATTTGTGTCTCTCATTCCTTCCTCTCGTTGTCCCATGTACACAGAGTCTTCCACAATGGCTTCTTACATATTTTCACGCTTCTGTAGCTCAAATTCTGGGGCTTAATGTTCCCAATTTCTTCAAGATCTTTGTATATGTTTTTATAACTCTTGGCCTGGACTCTTCATGTGCAAGTCATATGATTAAAAAAAAAACCTAGTGTATAAGACATATCCGAAAATTTCAGGTTTGTTGAAAGTTACCCCCCCCCCCCGGCAAAAATATACCCTTACACCATTAGTGTGTTTTAAAAAAATGTGAATAAGCATTGGCATATTGTTTTAATTCTGTTGGTACAGTTATGATATACAAATATATCATATGTTTTCTACCTGCTTTAGTGATATAGAAATTTTTAATTTTTCGTTTAGTAATTCCTATGCAATTTTATCATAAACACATAGTTTAGAAAGTCACTGAGATAACCTTGTTGCAGTTGCTTTGTTCACTATAGTATATAGTGTCTGTTCTACAATAGGGGATATTTTAGTAACATATAACATTCAGGTTGAAATTATTAGCACTGTAATATCCTTTGCTGGCCGAGTTGACTAATGCTGTCAGAAAATAAAGGACACGAAATAATGCTATCAACTGGACAAAGAAATCGAATATGCCTTATGAATTCAGGAGCGCTTTCTTGATTCGATTCTACATTGTTTTCATTGTGATTAGTTTGTCAAAGATTCATCTTAAAGGAGGATTGTTTGTAATTAAGCACAAAGCTACACAATGGGCTATCTGTGCTCTGCCCACCACGGGTATCGAAACCCGGATTCTAGCGTTGTAAGTCCGCAGACATACCGCTGTGCCACTGGGGCCTTAAGGGAGGAAAGCTGTCGAGCTAGTTAGTATCCAGTCAAAGCGATCGCCCATTTGTCTATGTAAACACGGCTTTTATTATTATTATGTCTAAATAAATATTGTTTTCACTGCACATTAAAAATGTTAAATCTATTTATTTCTCATGCAACTTGAGATTCGGTCAAGTTATCAAACGCAGATTACTATTCTTATTTCCTGATCGCATATGTAATTATTAGCGTGTCTAATTATTTAATATTTGTGTGTTGTATAGAAATAATTTCACCTAAAAATACCACACTGTCAGAATTTATCATTAGACTTACTATAGACCATTTAGAAGAAAGTTTGAAAATTGCCACTTAATGTAAGAAACAAGATTAAATTATATACAATAAATCCATCCTATTATCTCAAACTTAAATAACGCAATGAAAATAAACATAATATTTTAAAATATTTTCAGCATGCAGATTTTATCACGTGCATAGTTATTTTCAAGTAAGTGGGTTGTCCTAGTTATCTACAAATAGAGGAAAACAAGAACTCCAAACGTGTGGTAACGTTTCGTACTACTACTTGTAGCAGTGAAGTCGAAGTAATACAATAGGAATGTGAATTATTTAATATTACATTACTTGACGAATATATCAAGTCATAAATCCAATTAATTGAGATTTATAATATTCTTCTGTATTTTTAAAGAGGAGGTATAATTTTAGAGTGTAGTAATGATGGGCTATCATAGTAGTACTCGTAATACTAGTGTAGGCCTACTGCTGTTGAACTGTGCCCTCATTGATTTTGGGCTTCAATGGATCGTGTGTATCTGTTCGATACTTTTGAAAACTGAAAAATTTTATGACCTAACTGGTAAGAAATGAGAAATATGGTAATTACTCTGGAGTCAGGTGTGTTTGTAGTAAATTGTACAGTATGAAGACTGCGATAACGAGCGTAATTAGCATTACTAAGTTGTGCCGCATTGGAAAGACAACCTAAAAAATTTAATGCGACAGATTACTATAGGCCTTTAGTTTAAAACACCAGAAAAACAGTTCAATAATTTACACAGCTTACGAGACGGTGGTGTTATAAAAAGAATCGCGCCTGAAGTTAGTTTTTTCTTACATTTACAGTGTGTCTAAATCATGTAAATTGTAAATGTAGTTAGTAATAGTATAAAAGAAAAAATGAATGCGATTTTCCTTTTCGGTACCATTGACGCAATAGCACCTAGACTACCAAGTAAATTGTGAGCTAGATCGTATTTTCATCATTTTGAAAGAGCTACCAGTACTCATCCATTGAGCATGAAACCTATTTTTGCATTCGTAAAAACCACGTTTTTGTCTAATTAACAGCTTTCTCTAATGCATTGTAGTTGTTTGATTGGCTGTATCCAGACCAAATTGAGCATCACATTGGCTCAGGAAATGCACAAGATTTCACTGTTTTGTTTCATTTGATAAAAAAAATTTAATAGGGTACCATGTGTTCAGACCATCCTAGAAGGCAAGTGGTTTTTGGTGCTCACAGCACTTTACCAACCACTGAAATTTTACTTTTCAGTAGTCTCATTTGAACAGATTGCTAAAACATAGCACAAGTTGGTAGTCCTCTACTAATGCATCTAACATGTTATAAGTTTGTAACTTATAACAATGTACTTAAAATTTACTGTTTTGTATTCAACAGTTTTACACTGACTGTAAAACTGTATGCCAGACCTTCATGGTGTCAGTTGACATTATGTAATCAGTAAAAACTGGTTTGTTAGATTTACAAACTATTAAAAGTGTATCTTCAGAATACTGATATTAAATCCACATTCTCTACAATATGTATGTCTGAGTAAATTTGATTTCTTTCACATTTTAATTTTTCAGGTTCTACAACCTTTATATTATTAGCCTATCTCTGTTACCAATGGGGCAGTACATACAGCTTACGTCAGAAAGTTCAAACTGCAATGGTAATGACATGGGGGTTAAGGTATGTTTCAAGAACTATATTTGTACATGTAGATGTATCTTGGGCATCTTGCATATACTGTTTTTAAAAATTAGAGATCTGGAAGGTGGAATTGTCCAGTACCATAACACAGATCATACTCCCACAAATATTCCTAGAAGAATAAAGCAGAGGTCTTGTAATCCAAGTTATTAATGGTGGATGAAACTTACTGGTGATGGTATCTATAGCCACACTTAGAATCTGATGAGAATGTATAAAACAATATACGTGCAAGTTGTTGTTTTGGATTTAGAATCCATTGCTTGAGTGAGAGTACCATACTTTAACTGTTTCTTTCTTTGTTATAGATTTGCACCAGTCATAAAATTTCCATTGTCAGTAATTCTTTTAGTGTTCTGTCAGTCCTAAAAGTCTCCAGTGAAAGCTGATGTATATCTGATGTCTTTAAAAATTTTCAGATATTGTTTCACAATTGCATATTTTGAGTAAATTTATTTCTAGTATGTTTATTATAAGCCAAATTAAAGCTGAAATATGTGCCATTTTGTATTCATCCTTATTTTGGGAGTTGGAAACATTCTGTCATATTTACTGAAAACAAAAATTTTCAAGAGACAATTCTGTTTCATAGTAACTTTGTTAAATTTGATATTAAAATTTTGGTCTCATTATAAGATACATGTTTTCACATTTTATGCTGTACTCTTAATGTTTAACCAGATGCACCTGCTTTAACACAACTATCAAAAATCAGATTGCTCTCATACTAAAAATTTTGAGTCTGTATATAAACTGTTCTGTTGTAGTTATTTGTTATTTATCTTGCTTTTTTTTAATGTTATTAAAGTATTAAGATTTTCTAATTCACTTTTAGATTGGGGCTGTATCTTTTTACCCGAATTATGAAAGAAGGTAAAGATCGACGTTTTGACAAAGCTCGAGAGAAACCAGCTCTTATGTTCCTTTTCTGGACAATGCAAGGTTAATTTCTAATATTATTTTACTTATCCATTAAATATCACTGAGATATTAAATTGATATGGAGTGATGCATAATTTCCTGTTATTCTAGAAATTCTTGTCTGGATAGTAGACATTAACTGTGACAAACACAACTAGAAACACTGAGATATTAGCTGTATATTACAATTACAGGTAAAAATAGTGATAAATATAGATTGTAGGCATTAACAGTGTAATTCAGTGTAAACTGATTTTGTATGAGAGTAACTTGTTGGCACCATCGCCTCTACGTTTTACCAAGAAATATATAATGTACATACCTGTAAAGTTTGTTTGAATTACTTAATGCTTAGTATGGGTTACATTTGGATAAACAAAGCATGGCTACTTGTCTATATTATGTGCAGGCTTACATAATATCAAGCTAATTTTTCTTATGCAAGTGCTAAATAAAACCGAGAATACATATAGCTATTTCAGTTTTGGTTATATGTATATGTACAAAAAAAATAAAGTTAGCTACAAATATTATTTTAAATATAGATTACATTAAAAAGAAGGATAGCATGAATTATACACAGCACATCCAAACCTTAGATGAATTATAATTAAATTTTGTAGAGAAGGAAAAGAAAAAATAAGTAAATAAATAAAAATATACTTGGAAAAAATAAAAATGCAGCCACAAAACAAACAATCAACTCTGGGGCACAAATCATATGGTGATTATGTAATGTGCCTTGGTTTTTTTGAGGTAACGGTGGAAGTAAGACTCAGATTGCATTTAACCTCAATTTCACTGGCATCACATGCTTAGGAAAATAGAGAAAAAGAGCAAATGTGGGTGTTTAAGACCCCAATGTCCCACATCTTTATCACGTGTCTGCAGCCAGAAGTGGAAAGGTGGTTGGTTGCTCATGATTACTGTTCTGTATAAGATATTTTAAGATTACATGTGAATCTTTTATTTCATTTATTTGGATTATGAGGAAAATAAAAGGGTTTTCTTTCAAATATAAACTAGTAGTTCTGGAAATGTCATCAGCAAATTAAAAAAATTAGTATTGTCAAAGGTTTGAACCTTGAAAGGTCAAAATACACCCTTCATTATAGTCATGTTAAGTTTAGATGTTTGAGAAACACTCGCATTTAAGAAATACACATACATATTGGTCACCTGTGGTTGCATCATATATTTATAATTGTTGAATTGTGATTATTGTTTTTCAGGAGTTTGGGTTTTCATTACACTTCTTCCAACATTTATACTGAATTTTAGTGAAAAAGACCGCCCAATAAGTAATCGAGACTACGTTGGTTGGAGTCTCTGGATTTTAGGATTTTTTACAGAAGTGCTTGCTGATTACCAAAAAGCTCAGTTTCGGAATAACCCAAGTAACAAGGTAACTTGAAATTTAGGTTATATTAATAGCAAGAAGCTTTCTTTTTTCTCTTTGTAAGTGACAGTTATGAAAAATTCCATCATTGAACTATTTTCAGAAATCTTCTTTTTAGAATACGAAACAAAGTAAAAATGGAAAATACTAGAAACAAATTTATATATACTTTTAAGAGAAAAAAGGCAGACAAACATGCATTCTGAAACACTTTAATTTGTCAAACTTAAATGAATTATAGAGTACGACATACAATCAAAAAGGGTCACACTGTACTTAATTTTAAAAAAATTGAAGAAATTAGAAATTCCTTCTATGATCCTTTTGTGCAGAAGATATTTTTGCTTACCTGACACTTGTAATAGTGTATTATTAGGAAATATTGCTTTACTTACATAATTTAGAAGTAAATTATGTAACTCATGACCTGCTAACTACACATCAGTGAAATAGTCTCCACAAGATTACTAAATATGAAATGAGGAAGATGTTGTTGTTGTTTATTTTTGTTTTTAAATTTCTTTTACTAGTCAGGTAAAGTTTAAAAAGTATACAAAGTCTCAAGAATCAGAGATAAGAAAGGTTTCCTTCCTAGTAGTGATGTGTGGTTAGTTAGACTAGCTTTTGTTAATTCTAAAATATTTGCTCTTGTAATCAATTGGACTATATATATAACAAAAATAGTGGAAATAATGCAGAGCTTCAAAAGTTTATTTATACAATCCAATAATTTTTATCATTATACAAAATCAAAAAGGTGTTTTACTACAAAGATGATCCATTATGTGAGTGTGTGTGTGTGTTAGCATCCATCACCCATAGTTGGCTGGCTCCGTTACTGTAATTTTGTGTATGGTAATTGGAAACCATCCGAGGGTGTATATAGGCTATCTTATTTAGGATTTATGCTTAATTAGGGAATAGAAAAGCCCCTGAAAGAAGGCATATTTATATTATAAACTTTTGGTTTGCATCATTTAAAGTTGGCTACTTCGAATACCTTAATTTTTTTTGCTTCGTAAACTGGAAACTGTAACAGTGTACATAATCTATCTTGTTTTAGGTTTTTTGCCCAGAAAGAGGGATGAAAAATACCTTGAAATGGGGTACACTTTTACTTTTCTGTAGACTTTTTGGCTTTGAATTTAACGACAAGTAGATAATCAGTTAAATGAGTCAATTTTTACCTTTCACGAAGCAAGGTATGCAATCAGCATCTAATGAAGTCATTAGAAAGAAAAGAAAGAAGAACATTACATAACACTGTCCTTTATACAGTTTTTACTTTCTTAATGGGTACCCTTAGCTGTTATTCTTAAAATATATATTTTTCTGAAATTGATATGACATTCCAGTATCATTTTATATAAACAAAAATAAAGTAAACATGGAGAAATAATGTACCCTAATCTGAAACTTGCTACCGCTATTGGTAATGTTTAATGCCTTCTAGAAAATCAATCAATCTATTCTTGTCTATTCCCATTTCATTCTACATAACATATGTTACCAAACCATTTTTTTATCAATTAACTCAGCTTGTATATTTTTATAGGTATGGGTGATAATTAAAAAAAAATATTGATGTGGTTCATGAAACTCCAATTACATGCACTTACTAAAGATTTTACCATGCAGTTTAAAAGTGGAGAAATATTAATTTTATCTGAGGCACTTATTAAACTTCTCAGAGTGGTTGTAGCTTTTACATATTAAAAAAACAACAACTTAATTCTGTAAAGAACATTTGAATTTTTAGGTATTAGAAATGTCTAAAGTTATGTTTTTTTGACATAAGTTTCAGAATTGATCATGAATGTAAATCACTTAAATTAATGATCAGTCTGTCTTGGTGGTATGAGTGGCTTGATATTATTTCCTAGCTATGTATACTTTAACTAATGGATGTAGTGAAAGATGTGTATAAGCAATAAGGAAAAATGATAAACTGTATGAAATTAATGTATCTTTCACACATTGTAGGGTAGGTTCATTAATATAGGATTGTGGAGATTTTCACGTCACCCAAATTATCTTGGAGAGATCATGTTATGGTTTGGCTTGTATATCTCTGCCAGTTCTGTGATGAAAGGTTACCAGTTCCTGACAGTCTTGTGCCCTATATTTGACATGTTCTTGATAACACGAGTTAGTGGAATCCCACTTCTGGAGCAATATGGAATGAAAATATGGGGTCATGATCCATCTTATCAAGATTATGTTCGTCATACAGCTATCTTAATACCATTTATATGGTGATGTGATGATGCATTAAGATGACATTGCAGGAAACGGCAGTGCTTGCAATTTGTTTTGGTGTATTGTACATCAGTGGTTCCTAACTGCCAGTCCAAAGGAAGTGAATTGTTTTACAATGCAATACGAAACTACTTTAACTAGTTAATATTGTATGGTACGTGAAAGTTTGGTGTCAGGACTAGCTGGTCCTCTGTTGGAATAAAGGTTGGGAACCACTGCTGTATGTCATACTTGTTCATTTATGGTTATAAAAATTGTTTCTTCAATTCTGATTAAATGCTAGTATTGCATTAGTTGTAAAAATTTACCAAAAAATTATATTTTTTAATCATATAATTGAATTTTTAATTAAAAATATTGTAATGCTCCTGGATTATTAACTTGTGTAATTTGATACTGAATTAATTAAATGATGTAATGCTCAGACTAGTTTCAGATGTTTGACATAGTCTATAGTTTTTGTTAAAAATGTTGTAGTTACAGGTGTTTATAACTAGCAGTATGTTGTTGTGCATTTTATCAACAGCATATTATAAAGAAGTAAATTTTTTTGTACAAACCATTCATATGTGTGTGTGTGTATATATATATATATATATATATATATATATA
>NW_013665902.1:174760-197225 GCF_000517525.1 Limulus polyphemus
CCAGAGTAAGCACTTGAATGTTCGCTTCAGGCTGCATACCACCAGAGTAAGCTCTTGAACTTTCGCTTCAGACTGCATATCACCAGAGTAAGCACTTGAATGTTCGCTTCAGGCTGCATACCACCAGAGTAAGCTCTTGAACTTTCGCTTCAGACTGCATATCACCAGAGTAAGCACTTGAATGTTCGCTTCAGGCTGCATACCACCAGAGTAAGCACTTGAACTTTCGCTTCAGGCTGCATACCACCAGAGTAAGCACTTGAACTTTCGCTTCAGGCTGCATACCACCAGAGTAAGCACTTGAACGTTCGCTTCAGGCTGCATATCACCAGAGTAAGCTCTTGAACTTTTGCTTCAGACTGCATATCACCAGAGTAAGCACTTGAACTTTTGCTTCAGGCTGCATACCACCAGAGTAAGTACTTGAATTTTCGCTTCAGGCTGCATACCACCAGAGTAAGTACTTGAATTTTCGCTTCAGGCTGCATACCACCAGAGTAAGTACTTGAATTTTCGCTTCAGGCTGCATACCACCAGAGTAAGTACTTGAATTTTTGCTTCAGGCTGCATACCACCAGAGTAAGTACTTGAATTTTCGCTTCAGGCTGCATACCACCAGAGTAAGCACTTGAAGGTATTGATGACAGAGATCTTAAACATTTTCAAAACACCATTCAGAATTCTTCGTAAGTGTAAACAGTTTTATAAATCGGAGATTTTCAAACTGTGGTATGAGTACCACTGGTGGTACATGGAACTAATGTCGGTGACACGCGAAGTAATTAATGTCAAAATTATAAAATATGTAATATGTTCAATTTGATCTTCCCGCGTACATATACACAGTACTCTCCTCACTTCTGGATTTCCCCTTTGCCTTCATAGACTCGCCAGTGTTTTATTCTTTTCAAATTGACAAAAATTGCGCTACATATTCAAGTTTTACAACAACAACAAAAAAAAAAACGATCACATAAGGACTGTTATACATTAACGTGTAAGTGTTAAAAGTGTTAATTTTTTACTACTAGGCTTTTTCATTTTTTTTTAAATTGGTCCTAGGTTTGTACTTCAAAAAACGTTTAAACAAAAAGTGATAACACGAGTCTGAAAAGTTTGAGAACCATTGTTATAAATAGAAACATTGTTCATAATTATGGTAAGTTTCATAAGGTCCAAAGTTGTGTCACTCATTAAAAACATATAGAAAGGTTAGAAATAATCTCTGGCTTTTCTACAATTAAGCCTAAAGGGAAGGGACAGAGCTGTGTTAATCGTCAATGACATAGTTCTATCAAAGACAGAATTTATTTTTGTGTTTGTTTAGTATATATTGACATGTTTAGAAAGTGAATTGATGACTTCATCAAAAGTATTGTGAATATTTCATTACTGTCGTACTGTTCTAGCAATACCTGATAGTTATGTTTCCAGTTATACAATCCTTCTAATTCTGTACGTGTTTGATTTATAAAATATACTGTTATTTTTATTTGATAAATGTAATCCTACTTTTTTTTTTTTACCATACCTGGCATATTTATATGGACAGTGTTTACGATATTGTTTTATACGACTGGAGTTTATTTGATGACTATCAGTTGGAAATTTCTCTTAAGTTCCTGTAATCAATATAATATTTGTATGTGATCAGGATTATTGTGTGTTAAGTAACTGTTTCGTTGAAGTATATTCTGGTGAATGAAAAAATGCCCTTAATTAACTCAGTTTATTGTCAGGAAATTCACTAGAGAAGAAACTTAACAAATAATTTACCCCAGAGATTTATGTGTGTTTTCACACAAGTATTTTATGCATTCTGAAACATTTTGATCTTTGAAATTGTCGTAATATGTTATTAAACCATATAGATAAAACTGCTTTAAAATTTTGTAAGAATTTTTTAACGGATTATTTCTTAAAAATTGAGTTCTGAATATTGAATAAATAAAATTATTAAAAACTTGACAATCGTTTAAAAATGCCACATATAATGTATTAATAAAATAAATGAGTGTTTACAATTTATTGTCGTGTCGTAATTCATTTAACGTACATTATTAAGGAAAAAAATGTTTGACAAAAACGATTGTAATTAGCCACAGCAGAGGCGTTGATAGGAACTGGCACACAGGGACAGACACCCCGAATCCTCAGTTGGTGTCTTTCAAAAATCAGAATTGAAAACCTTGATCGACATCATTACTGAAACGCCGAAAATTCCCGAGCCCCGAATCTTTTAAGCACCTAGCGACGTCTTGAGTCACAGTAGGAGAGTATTTATTTTTAGTAAACATTTCATTAGATTTGGAATCTTAGCACGTTTATCAGACACTGTACAGTTACATTCACTTAGCTTTATGGCTGAGCGGAGATGCTTTTAATAGAGAAGTAAATGAATAATCAGAATAGGTACTCGTAAGCTGACCGTGAATAAGTCACGTAGTTTTTCCAATAATAATTTGTGAAATATATTCTTGCATTTTGTTTCTTTTTATACAAAATAACACGTTAAAACTTTGGAGATTACTTGAAATTGGGAGAAGGATTACATGCGTCTGATTTTGAATCCGAAATGGACAAATTACGATGAACTGTTACGTTCGACTAGCAATCTACGGGTCGTGAGTTCGAATCCCAAACATGCTCACCTCTTTAGTCGTGGGAGCTTTATAATGTGGCGATTAATCCCACTTTTCTTTAGCAAAAAGTTGGCGGTGGGTGGTGTTAACGAGCTGCCTTCTCTCTAGTCTATCACTTGAAAATCAGGAACGGCTAGCGCAGGATGGCTTAGCACGAGATTCAAAAAAGATAAACTGATATAAAATACCCGTATTCGGTATTCCGCTGCGTGTTTTAAAGAGGCTTCTGCGTACAGATCAAGCTCCTCAGTTAACCGTAAACAAATAAATCTCACTGGGACTCCCGCCCATAGTTCCTAAGCACGTGAGCAGCACTTGTTCCTGCTAGTTTATTAATATGAATTTAGTTCCAAACATAGAGCAAGGAACATAATATATGATACCAATTCGAAATTCTGCTAGCTTCCAAACTGTCTGAGGAGCCGAGGACAAACAACGTGAATTAATATAGGGAAGGGGGGGCTGCAGTTTACGTGATTTTTATCATTTCCCCGAAAGGGGGCCGAAGGCCGCCTTAAAGGTTCACCTGTTTAACCACTCGTACCGCTGTACAGTAGTGTGTTGTCTGTCAGTCAGTCAGTAGACACTAAAATGAGGCCACATAAGGGACGCTTAATGCTACAAGTTGTACTGTCGTGACGTCATGTAAAACGTGTGCATGCCATGAATCACCAGAAGAATTGTGCACTCTTTAGGCTTAAACACAGCATAACATATAAACTTCAAAAATACGAAATAAAAGTATTTGTTACTCTTAATTTTGGTTTTATTTACTCTTGAAATAGAACATATTCGGGGACCCTACGAAAGTACATCTAGTATATTTTAGACTTATTTGTTTTTAATGCTTTGTCAGCTTTCAGTGTGTAAACTGTTACCTTTAATATATGCTATCGTTTACCACCAGCTGAGCTCCGTAATGGTTTTCGGAAATTCTTTCACAAACTTGCAGTTTACTGAGCGTACTTGCAAAAATTCTGTAAAATGTATCAAAGCTACTTTATATTAGTCAATCATTTTCTTTTTTGTAAATTCAATAGTTTGACAAGAGTGACAGAAACAAGAACAAAAATTAAGTACTGTGCTCTGTTTAGCCACCTTTACAATAGCTACCTTTTTATATTATTATTCTAGATCAAAGAAATTGATAAAACTATATTTGAACAAAGTATTCTATAAATGGCCGCCCCGTTCATAACGCTAAATTATGTAAAATTCAAGATAAATCGTAAAATCACAAAATTTACTTATTGTTTCGTAGTTAATCACAAAGCTACACAAATGGCTATCTGTGCTCTTCTCACTACGAGTATGGAAACCCGGTTTCTAGCGGTTTAAGTCCACAGACACACGCTGTGCCACTGGGGGGCACATTTACTTATCAATATAAACATTCATGATACAGTCGGTGGGATAGTGTACATTTTTCCCCGCTGGTATAAAAACAAAAATAAGTATACATACCTTGGGGGATAAACATAAAATAATTTTACTCATGTTTGTTACTTTGTTGTCTTTATTATGTTTGTTAGTGTATATAATATTTTCAGAATTTTACTTAGGAAATCTTACAAAACCCAGCTGAACGTTGTGATAAATAAATGTTCCGTAAACGTTATTTGAATTGAAATAATAAAACCGAACCATTAAAACCGTATAACAGTCTCAAGTCTCCACCCTGTGCTTTTAAGTTAAAATTATAAAACATAAAAAAAAGTGTTTGTTTGTCTGCGAACTACTTCTTAGTGTTTGGACCAATCTCAACCACACTTGGTAGCATGATACGTTGGACCAAGGAGCATGTAACAGTTTTGAATTTTGTGCAAAGCTATACGAGGGCTATCTGCGCTAGCAGTGAAAGAGTAAAGGGAAAGCAGCTAGTCATCACCACCAACTCTTGGGCTACTCTTTTACCAACGAATAGTGGGATTGATTGTAACATTATAACGCCCCACAGCTGAAAGAGCAAGCATGTTTGGTGAGACGAGGATTCGAACCCGCGACTCGCAGAGTGCGATTCGAGTGCCCTAACTACTTAGCCATGCCATGTAAGAGGGTGGTTATTAACTAGCTCCACCCCCCACCCCCCTGGGCCATGCACGCAGCAAAAATACGTTTGTTTAGCTAATGACTCCACAATTTTTATTTCTTGGACTACTATTTTACCAACGAATATTGAGATTGACTGACACATTATAGCGCCCCACGGCTGAAAGGGCGAGCATGTTTGGTGTGACGAAGATTCGAACCCACAATCCTCAGATTGCGAGTCGAGCGCTCTAACCACCTGGCCATACCAGTTAAGCACAAAGCTACACAATGGGCTATCTGTGCTCTGCCCACCACGTATATCGAAATCCGATTTTTTAGCATTGTAAGTCCGTAGACATACCACTGGGGGGCTAAGGCTGTAGAAAGCGATTAGTAAAGTAATAGTAACACCATTTCGGAAATGTGGAATAAAGTAGGTGTGAAATAAAGTAGTTGTAAAGTAAATGAATTATGTGTGAAATAATTATGCATATGAATACAAATTATTGATTTAAGTTATTATTTCAAGCCCTACATTCAATCCTTGTGTCCTCGGACGCAGGACGGGTGCTCCATCTTGTGTTTAATATGAATGCGAATTTCTAAAATTTACAAAGAAACAAAACGGTGCCAAAAATCGTAAAAGTATCCCTAACGAAATTATTTACTTATTTAAAGTGACGAAAACATATTTGTACCTTAAATTAACTTTCTTACGTGCGCAAAAGCAACAATTCCACCTCCTTCTTTAACATTTTATTTAAATATGTTTATTAACATAGCTTGACTCACAGTCGATAAACGAGACTACTTTCTTTTCTCAGTTTATTTTCACTTTTTGAATATATTTATTTATATAAGTATTAAATTTTAGTCACAACTATGTGCTTTTGCAATGCAAATTTCTGGAAACAAATAAGTACTAATATTTCTAAGGTGTTTACTACAGATTTCGATGGTATAAATCATTCAATAAGGGGTGAAACATACTGTTACGTCTCCGTTTGTTAATTGACTTTCCGTAACTTCGTTCCGACGAAACTTAAGCGACACAAGTTCTTTCTTAATAAAACTGGTTTATTATTTCCGAATATAACTTTACCGATACACTCAACTTCAACAATCGCGCTAAACAAACGCTGTAACGTCTCTCGTGCTCTCTAACTGCAGTTCAATTACTCACTATCTACACACATTATTCCCCTCTTTTATATACCAGCCTACCCTATATCTAGTAAGAACTAGAACATTCCCCAAAGTACATGATAGTTCTAGAAACGTTGCGTCACTGTACTCATGTGACTCGCTGACACAACAATACATTCAATCACATGATTAGCAGAATTTTACATACACCCGTGTATAATTTTTTTTTAAAAATAGTACTCGTCTAAAATATTCTAACGAATTAATACAAATTTTATATATTTTCAACACTGTTATATTTCTCGGGTTCGTATTTATTTAATTATTGGTGATACTTAGTTTTTATGTATTTTCAGTGTTGTTGTTTTTTTTTCCTTTTTATTTGTCATTCGAATGCACTCTTGCAAATACATAACAGTTTAATATTCAGGTTTCGTGTACTGGCAAACTATTTGTACCTGTAGGACCAACCAACTGGTTAATGGTATTTTGTAAGTAAGTTATAGTGCTTTAAAAATGAAATTTTATTACTCGTTCTTCTTCTTATTGATCTTTACACTTTTGAAGATTATTTTGAACTATTAAACTTATATAAAAAGATTTATTATTAATTTAAGTCTCTAGTTTGTTGAATTACTTGAAATATTGTAATAGTAATGGCCGAAAATATCGTTGATAATAATATTATCGTGAGTACATAAATGATGAATCAACACTTTCTAACCGTGGTAGATTCAACTGTTTTTTGTGTATTGATTTGTAACGTTTTTACTTCCAGTTAGTTTGTTATATAGAAATAGATTTTTAATTCTTAAGTTACTTTGCAGTTCTGATCTATATAGTTAGTTTACTTTTAATCAGAATTGACTTATTAATAACTTATAGGCTAAAATACTTGATAAACTACTATTATATGTGAAAGTCATTGCAATACTCGGCTATAATACAAAAAAAATGAGTTGAATAACTCGAGGGAATAAAATACCATTGGTGCGTTTTCGGTCTAAAATATTAACTATTAAATATGTAAAGGGGTGTTAAGAAATTTTGCTTTTGTAAACACGTTATTTGATTGTCTTTATATGTTAATAAAAAGTTGAATGAAATATTTTTGCAACGAAATTTATTATTGTATAAAACAAAGAAGAAGCAATGACGTCTTTTTTATTACTTGTATAATTAATTACCTGGTCAAAAAAAAGTTTATAATTAATTGATTTCAGCTCTGTCCTGTGATTGTGTAGAACTTTCGGAACTTACTTGAAGCGAAGATGAGAATTGTAATTTGTAAAAACAATAATGGGCGATGTCAGTGAAATTTAAAGATATTGTAACGAAGAACACTAGTTTCAACTGGTCTGTTCCTCATTCACGTCAAAGTGTTGTAAATTAGCTGAGACTTGTCGTCGTAGAGTATTAACCACTACTTGTGTCGAACGTAATATAGGAGCTGAAGAGTAAGTGCCATAGTTATAAATAACGCTAGATTGGCCAGTCACTACTATTTATCATTGAGAGGCATGTGTGCATGCGGACGCCATTGCTAGGTGTTGAAGTTCGAACTAAGAGACAATGTAAAATGGCTGAGGGGAAAGTTGTCTGTCTAAATCACGACCAAAAAGAACGAAGGGAACACAGTGCTATGCCATTAACTGTTACACATACCGTAACCAAAAATCGAAGGCGGAGGGTGTTACGTTTCACAAGTAAGTAAAGCCTTTTGTTTTCTATATTATCTTAAGTTACAGTGGGCGACATCATCGTGGACATGGTGGAGACATCGAACTAGCGTGGATGTTTACATCTAATTTCAAAGCATATATGCCAGTCTTTTTTTTTTGGACAGTTTAACAGCTTTTGATTTGAAATGCTCACAATATTAAGTACTATATAAGTTAAAATAATTATCCACGACATTCTAATGTCGCCTGCTGGCCAATCAGGCTATACAGAGATGCTGCCAAAACATACAATGCATACAGATACAAGTTCTGTGTACATTCACTTTTGATGCTATCACTGAGTGTCAAGGTCAAACTTTATTAAATATACCATTTCGCTTAATGGATGAGAGAAGAAATTTGGGTTAATTGGTATGGTTTAAGAAAAGTCTAGTCTGATCAGTGACATTATGAATTATCCGGGAAACAATTCAAACATAGGCCTAATACTGTCAATAGACTCATTCTCAGAATTACACGAGGAATTAAATGTTTGCAGGTGGACCTCTCCAGTCCAAAATCCTTGAGTTGTCAGTGTCATTATGATAAATAATTATAATCATTGTGCAGTACAAGTGGCCCAAAATATTTTGTGTTGCTTGAACAAACAACTAAAAAAAAGCAACACATTTATGTAACTGTATCTCAGTTAAGTGTATTAGAAGTATAAGTGTTTTGCACATTGCCTATTGTGTATTTGCATGTTCAAATGAAAACAAAGTACTGCAGAAATGATTCTCACATTAAATAGCAGAATTTAGCTAGCATGTAACTATGAATTTTACATCTAATGGTGAAAATTGTTGATTATGCTGTAGAAAAATATATTCCTGAAGTGTTCTTAAAACTAATCCACTGTAGTGTACTGTACTCGGTTGGATGAGTCAGGCCTATGTCCTTGGTATTTCTCTACTTAAATCATGTTCGTATGATCTATGAAATTATTCTGTGACATACATTACCCACATGGTCGTTTTCTGAAAAAAAATTAGGTATTGAGGGAAAATTGGACTTATATTTTAATATTTTTATTTTACTATTTTAAAGGCCGGTAGACTAAAATTATTGCACAATTGTAAATTTATACAAGTCGAAAAAAGACGATTATGCACTGTATTGAGGTGTCCATGATGGGGAACCTGCACTGGTCATGAAAATTTAGGTATGTACATGGTAGAATAAGATGCACAGGTACTTGCATGAAATATTGGACATGTATTATGGTATGCGGATTAGACAACGTCAGGCTAATGAAATGGTAATGAAAAGTGACACGTCTCATTTGTTTTTAATTATTTAAGTATATACCCATAAAGTTGACCTACTTACAACTTTATTTGCACGTGAGAGTTTATACAATTTGTAATTTCATAACTTGTCAGATGTTTCTGAAGTCAACGTCAGTATATCAAATCAAACGTAAACACTATTTCCATCCTTTAACCTGCGCATATCTTGTACTACACCGGTAATATATGATTTTCATGTAAAATAAAATGTTTTACATAATCAAGTAACCTGACTTTGTTATGTCGACATTCAAAGGTGATTTCCGCTATGGGGAATGATATTTGGTCTTGATGGCTAGGTCATCTTGAGAGCCACTGTTCTAATGAAAACAATGTTAACATTTCATCCAAAGTAGTTTGTTCTGATTACAGAATAATATTATTAGTGAAATATCTTAAACTGGGTTTCACCAAGATGATAAATTTACAGTATCATGAGGAATTCTTTATTATTTTATTCTGTACAATAAGAGACTGATTATGTACATGAATTAAGCTGCAATAAAAAAATTGAAGGGTTGTAGCAAAGTTTTCTCCTACATTTCAAGCCTTTAATTTTAAGACATTGCAGAGACCATTTGGAGGGAAGGGGCTCAGATCGATTGTCGTAGGAGAAGGGAGGGGAGGAAAACATGACCATTCAGTCATAACTCGGTAAAAGAAGAAAATGGAGTCTTCAAAAGAGTAACATTGCTAAATTTATTGCCTTTAGATCTATTACAGTATATGTAATGCATCATTGATGAAATAGTTGTAATGATTTGTGTTACTTCTTTTGGGCATGTTGTGTGTATATATATGCTTGAAACATTTGTATCAATTTGCCACAAATTCTCAAATAAATCCGAATGAACTTAATGCATTTATATAATAAATTTACTTAATTATTTCTGTCCACTTCAATTAAGAACGTTGAATATTTGGAGGTGCAGATACATAAATAACATTCTTCTCCACACCTACGCCGCCAGAAAAGGACATGACACGCCATAATGTGCAGGAGTCGCATTCTTCAAGCCTACTGAAGTGTGATTGAACATCTTAACAGCCCTAGTTTTACAGCATATGAGTGGTATCATACTTAGCTGTGTAACAGTCAGTAATCTCAAAACGCTCGAAACTACGAAGGAGCAAGTCAAAATATTTATATTGATACAGCAGTTGAATAACACTTTTCTCAGCCTGTCCTTTAATAATTCAAATTAGAAATACAATGCTTCTGTTAGTGGACGTCCTGTTGGATCATACGCCCAGAATTTTCTTTTGGACACTGAAAATTCAACGTGTAAAAGCCCACAGGACATCCATGCTTTGATCTTATACCTAAAAATAATTTTAAGTTACAGTTTCTAAGCGATCCTACTTTATTGTTGATCACTTTTAAACGTTTCAGTTTTTAATAATATTTTGACATGGTCTTAGATGTTAAATTACCTTTTGAATGTGTGCAGTTCCTTGTAATGATTTCAAGAGAAAATCGCGACTTTCACTAGTCAATCTTTTAGGCTGTTGTCGTAACTCCTTGAAATATTGGAATACATTGATACCGTTCGTAACACTTCTTAGATGTGTAACAAGCAACATTTCGCGTGCGTACGCACACACACACACACACGCTCCGAAATTAATACCCTGTTACCGTTTTTATAAATTAGCGGGAGGACAGATACAGCAATAATGAGCTATTGATATATGTCATATTTTGTTCCATTTAATGAAACAGTCTAATAGCAAATGTCTTAATAAATATGGGGAATGGTCTGTAAATTGATGTTATGTGTAAGCATATCATGCATTTTTTACTCTCTTAGCAGCTACGTAATTTTTCCAATTTTCAGTGTGTTTTAGTTTATTTTGAGTATAGGATGTCAGTCAAGGGAACTAAAGTTTGTCTTCTTTTTGGTTATTTACGGGGTTGTACGAGTCGCCAAGGTCGTCACTCGTGTTTTCCATTAAAGGATATTACTGTATCGTGGATAATGCTATGAACAGAAACAGTGGTCTGCCATGATGACTAACAATGTGATTACCCAATGGTATGACACACCTTGTTCATGCAAGTTTGGCCTTCAGTCACGTGGATGCCGTGTGTACCTGGGAAGAGAGAGAACTTTCTATATAATATTTTCTTTTTATATATATAGATTGTGTCAGAGAGATGTAGAATGGAGATTGACATACAACTTTTTGTTGTTTTTTTTGTTTCCCAGTCTTGAAAATTATTCACATAGATTTTCTTTAAGAGATTCTTCAGACTTATTGATTTGTTTATCACAGCATTTAGCCCTAGAACTAAAGGGCTAGAGTTACATTGGAGAGAAAACAAATAAAACTTTTCTCTCTCTCTTGTTCAAGTGTTAAAATTCACTTTTTTGTTGAATAGAGAATGTGATTGTTTACAAACCCATATTTAGTGTATTTCTTATGTATTAATTAATACTCGGTCAAAGTCAGAGAAAATATAGGCACTTCTGTGTATTACAGTATCTGACGAATCTTTCTGTTCTTGTGATTCCTGCAGGCTATTCTATGGGAAGCCTAAGAATATTGCAATAAACTCCCTATGAGTCTAAATAAAGTACACCCTGCAGTCTATTGCAGCAAATATAGTAAAGACAGAATATTAATCAATAAAATCTGTGAGAGTGTGAGGGACTGATATGTTATGCTCAATAGCTTAACAGCTATTTTATAGCAGGAATACTCATTTACCAATATAAAGTTGTAAGTAATAAGATTATATCGAGTAGTATCACATTTGAATTGGTGTTCCTCACGTAGGTGTAATTGTTACATGTCAGATCAGTGGTGTTGGTGTTCTTAACATAGGTATAGTAGTTAGATGTGATGGTCTTTTTATTTTGGTATAACTGTTTTGGGGTTAGGTTAAAGTATTGGCAATGTTATATATATATATATGTATATAAAAAATTCCCATTATTGCCAAAAACAAGCAAGAAGCACTTTTGGGTCGTGGGTGCGTTATGAGAGTGACGGTCGAATCCCACTATTCAGTTAAAGTAGCCCCCGAGTTGGCGGTTGGTGATGTTGACTAGTTGCCATCCCTGTAGTCTCACCTCAAAATTGCCCCCGTGGCTCAGCGATAAGTATGAAAGTTTATAACGCTAAAAATCAGGTTTTGATACTCCTGGTGGGCACAGCACAGATAGCCTGTTGTGTGGCTTTGTGCTTAACAACAAACACTTCAAATTTAGGTAAGGCTAGAGCAAATAGCTCTCGGGTAGCTTTGCGCGAAATTCAACAAAAACAAGTAATAAATTGAAGCAAAAGCTGATCCGGTATGATGATTCTCCTATTTTCATCTTTACCAATTCCAAAACTAAAATAGCATCTTTTTTTAAACCAACATCCGCAGTAAATGAAGAATTCATATAAAAGTTGCTACGTAAAATATTAAAATCTCAATACTGTAATAAATCGTTATAATTAAAGTATATATCTAATGAAATGTTAATTATTAATACTATGTAGTGTAAAAAAAACATTTTCAACTATTTGACTAAATTAGAATAGGAAAGATTGGCTTCGTAGAAATTGAGTTTTGTGTTCAATCATATTACCATATTATGAATGTAGCATGTTCAAAGAATCAAACATTTAATCTTGAAAATTCGCACACATGTCCGATTAACAGATCCTTTTTTTTAATTTGACAATTTATCAAGTTTAACATTCCATTTATGATTTGGAAATTTATCAACTATTGCAAATTTGTCGCAGCATTTAAGACAACAATCTTAATTATACATAATTTCAAGTATTCTTTCCTATATCAATTTTTATTCTAATCACCTTTTCATTCTTTCTTTGAATTTCTTAAAGCCTCTGTCTTACTGGCTAATATTCTGTTTGGTTTCCTTATATGATCCAATGAAAAATTAACTTTATTTAGATTCATCAATGAAAGACCAGTTTCCTTTTTTTTTGGATTTAATCAGTAAGCTATTTATGACTTACAATAATATTGAAATCGTTTTATTTCTTACTAAAGTTATGCTTTTATTTGTAAGGAAACTTACTTTTTTAGTAGTATATATTAAGTAAATTAAATATATGGGTGTGTTGGGTTAAGGATTCTTCTGCAGTAGGTGTCTGACTTGTTGGCGATAAATTCAAAAATAAACGAACAGTCCGCACTCCACTCGTTTCGAACTAGTTAAACGTATGTACAACAAATTATTTACATTATAGTAATGATAGGCATATCGTTAACACTATATGCATATATAGTTCTCTTCTTCTTGTCAAAAGTCCACTCAGGCCTATTCAATTGCTTTAGAATTTCAATTGACAAGCCAAACTACTTTTCTCTATTACTATCGCACTAGTATTCCATGTATAAATCACTTACAATTATAGCGTGTTATCACAGTCATATACTGCTCTTCTAGAATTGTCTGGTCCTCATACACCAATTATCGTCTGTTCCTTTTGTCAAAGTACACTCAGGCTGGTTCAATTACTTTAGAAATCACTTTGACAGAATAAACTATACTTCTTATCTCCTTTAAAACTGTTAGTTTTAACATATTAATCGTTAGGCCTATATTAAACGTTGAGTCTAACAACCCTATGGCAATTAACTTTACGTTTTAACTATTCTTTGGCCGAAGTCCCGTTACTTTACTTTCTTGTCTGCTCTGTCTGTGTTGTGTTCCCGCTCGTCTCACACTATTTATATATTTATCACTTAATCATCTGCTCATGCCCCCCAGTGGCACAGCGGTTTGTCTGTGGACTTCCGACGCTAGAAACAGGATTTCGATACCCGTGGTGGGCAGAATACAGATAGCCCATTGTGTAGCTTTGTGCTTAACTTCAAACAATCGTCTGCTCGTCATCTAGAAATCTCTATGTCCTCGACATCAATAAATTCCATACGACGTTCGTTAAACATAACTTGCGATTCTTACCGAGTTACGTAACGACTGAAATGGCGAGCATGTTTGATGGGATGGAGATTCGAATCCGCGATCCTCAGACTGCGAGTAGAGCGTTCTAACCACCTGGCCATACAAGGCATATAAAACGGAGGTACGTATTCAAGGGTTTATGGCTTAAAATATTATGGTTTTCATTTTGCTTTAAATATCTACCCTTAATGGTGTGTGTGTGCACATTTTATTGATAACTGTATTTAAATGGGCATTAAATGAGAAGTGTATATAGATCTCCAAACATTAGCAACAACAACTAACATTTTCAAACATACATAAGGCTTTACTTGAAAGTTAATTAGTCTTGTTGAGTCCGTTATTTGTCCCATTCCCACTCCCACCCCAAAATGAATTAAATTAATATAGGATTGTTTTTCGAATATTCGCGCAAAATTACTCAAGAGCTATTTGCGCTAGACCCCTAATTTTGAAACGATAGATCAGAGGAAAGCTAATAATCAACAGCACCACCATTTTCTGACAAAAATATTGTGATTTGATTGTTACTCTTATAATGCAGAGTGTAGCAGAGAGAGGCCAGCAATCGTATTGGTCTTCTAGCCATTGGATTATAGTTTAGTTCTCTCAAAAATAATGTCGAAGCCAATGTGAAACGGATTCACCACGATAAAATAAGTCACGCACAGGTATTTTCCATGGAAGCAATGTCTTTCAGAACTTGCTTCAAGCCCTTCGGCTATCAGCTAATGACGACGGGAGAAAGGTTAACTCCTAGTCATCAACTGGCCCGAAGGCGCCAATTACTAAAAGGTCGCCTAGCACTTGGACAAGTGTTTTTAGACAATTGTACTGCGACTGAGCAGTCCTCTTTAGGATCCGCTCTTCTCACCCCACATGGAGAGGGGGCTAGAAAGGACTCCCTAAAAATAGTTTGTCTAACCCTTTCCTGATTGGATAACCACGTCCAGTGGGATCATCTTTATTATGGTCCATCTCAGCATTTTGAAATCATACGACGACGACGACAGGAGATGGACAAGTAGGAACGGTAAAAATAGTGTGTCGTGGATCAGATCGACAGTCCAGGATCACCCATTTCACTCGGAAACACATTCTCAAACTGCAACAGAGTCTGCCGATTCCGGATCAGTCTCTTCATCCATCTTTGGACCTACAGATAAGATCGTCATGGAAGATCATCATCCTCCTCTGCGAGGGATTGACGATAACAGTAGTAATCAACTTGCCACAATTTACGTCATTCTTCTTGAAACATCTTTGCTTCACGTTTGTTCCATCTTGCTCACACTGATAATAGTCCAAATTTTTACTTGAATGAAATCCAAGAAAGTGTCATTAAAATAATAAAAGAACATTTCCTTGCCGTTGTCAAACATTTCAGGGCAGTCGCTATTTGTCAGTTTCGGAATTGCAGTCTATATAATTCAAAAACTTTTAAAGAAGCAGTAATGAGGTCAGCATTTTTACAAAGTAATCAGTGCAAAAAATAATGTTTTGCGAAATATTTTATACTGGGGGACTCCTGTAATACTAAGAATGTTGCTTGTTTCATATGTGGACCATCTCGGTCCTTTTATCGGAAAGAGATTGGTGCTGTCCTTTTATTGTTTGTCTACCTATATTGGAGAGGCAGGAAGACTAATGAAACCGGTTTACTGAACATTAAAACACTTACAATATCTCGAAAGGCCCCCCAGTGGCACAGCGGAATGTCTGCGGACTTACAACGCTAGAATCCGGGTTTCGATACCCGTGGTGGGCAGAGCACAGATAGCCCATTGTTTAGCTTTGTGCTTAATTACAAACAAACAAATATTTCGAAAGAGAGGGGAAAAGCATTAGAAAATCATTTTGCGAATAAATACGGGCAATCCCATAACGATTCGTATACTACATTAAAACCACAGCTTTGGGGCGTAAAGTATAAAGAAATTGCCTCGGTTGAAGGGGAAAAGCCAAAAATGAACTTAACTACTGGCTGACAACCTTAAGAAAATTATTTCCCGGCTTTTTACTTAAGAATTCACATTTCTCCAATTATATTGTATTTTTTGTTATTGCGTAAAATGTGAGATTTTTAAGGATTTTTTTTAAATTCATGGTTAACAGTTATCCAGATATTTAAAAAAATTATCTGCTTATTTATATGTCAAACAATTTAGAATTACCGTCTCCCCATTTCCTAACGTTGGAATAATATATACTGATTCATCCCGTGTAGCCGCATAAGAATATTTTTAACACTAACGTCCATTTCTCTCTATTTCAGTGTAATGCAGTTTTGTTTGTATCGAGGATCGTGTGCCTGCAAGCTCTAGAAGAATGCTAAGGCCACAACGTTGAGCATAAAATATACATAAAAAAAGGTTTTATTTTCTTCTTTTCTGGAGTTGTGGGTCATGTTTTTTTTTATTTCTTGTTTTTAACGAATTTCAGTCAGCATTTCGAACTTTAAAGAATAATGGAATTATATATGTTAAATTATAGTATTAAACAATGTTAAAACGGATATTTTCACAATAACTGACAATTAAATTACTTTATTAGTTTATTAAAACATTTAAGTATTTTTTGG
This sequence comes from Limulus polyphemus, assembly GCF_000517525.1. Classification (NCBI taxonomy): domain Eukaryota; kingdom Metazoa; phylum Arthropoda; class Merostomata; order Xiphosura; family Limulidae; genus Limulus; species Limulus polyphemus. The sequence continues at coordinate 191,105 of NW_013665902.1, forward strand.
TATGGATGTTAATCAGTTAATGAGATCTATATTTATATTAGAGATATTTTTTTTTTTTCACTTAAGGTAAAATTTAAAATATAAGCTTTGGTGAAGAGGTCTAACGCATTGTTGTGGACTGACAATTCTGCCTATTCTAAGGCTTATCGACAGAGCAAAGCAATGAGATACAGTTAGGCCTCATATAATGGTGATATGTTTACGAGATTTTTCAGTCTTTTTTTTTTTAATCACCATATAGTAAATTCAATTAATTTAGGTGTGTGAATAATATTATGGCACTGTACGTAATCCATTATTCAATATTATACAGTGGACCAACTGTTTAATGATTATATTATTTTGTGGCATTCCTAATTGTGTACTTTCAATACACTTTAAGTTAGGCCTAATATCAGTGGCTTTCCGCAAGTTAATCTAACTTAAAGTTAACATTATAAGCAAACATTTATCAAATTTTCAAGCACTTTATTTTGTAAAGTAAAGTAATGTTATATCTTTCCATATTAGCTTAATGAGAGGAATACAATTTGGTAGGGGAAAATATATATATATTTTTTTACCCTTAAGTCCGTTGAGTAAGATTATAGGCCTAAAGTTTCCAAGATTTATTATGATAATTTTATATACAGGCAAATACTACACCCTCATACCTTACTTAGGCTTAAGTTAAGTACAGTAAATGTAAGCTAAAGTTTCTGATAATTAGGTTATTGTTAAACTAGGCTTATCCTATATTAGTTTAAATTATCATTGAAATATTACATGATACCAAAACAGTTTTTCGTAGTTGCGGTAAGTTAGTGCTTATTTCTTAACTTATCTATTTTCAATAATAACATACTGGTACTTCACCTTTTTATCAATTTTATCTCGTGAGTAGGCCTAAGTTATATATTGCAGTAAACATGTTTAGAGTGAGTGTCATTTTTAGCTAACTATAACTTAAACTTAAAATTTTAAAAGAAACTAGAAAGGCCAAAATACACTAGAGAATGCAATGTCTTCCCTATTCAAGGATAGACAACATTATGGATTTGCGACTTCATTATGAAAAAGCTGTGTTTGAAGCATACTAAAATGTGACTTTATAATACATAAGACAGTCAGCTCCTGTGTAAATATGTGTATTTACAATGACAAAACTTTCCAGCAATTTATTGAGCAAATAAGACCTATTCTTTCACATGATACATGGAATTTCATGCCAAACACTTAACGATAACCAGCGTTTACATACGTAGAACATGCCTCTAGGTTCAAAGCTTCCTATTACTTTCGTTGTAAATTTCTTTTATCTCCGTATAACTGAAAGAAAATCCAAAATTTCTCTCTCTCTCTCTCTTCTTTTTTGAAGTTCACCTGTGGGAAATGTTGCAAGCTCTGATTTTGTACAAAATATTTACTTTGACTACTGTAAATTCCCAAGAAAGGCACAAAACCGTTTCTGTCTGCTTCAGCCTGTGGGAGTTATCATAAGGTAACTTTATGCAAAGTCTCATTTAGGTTGGTCGAAATATAGAGGAATGGTAAGCTAAAATCCCTAATTCTGCGAAAAGTTTTTGCCTCTTTAAATCGTAAGAAAGGCATGAAACCCAAATATTCTGTGGGAGTTGTTGTAAGGTATCTTTGTGTTGTTTCATTTGAGTTGACAGAAATATATAAAGGAACTGCAGGCCAAAATACGTTTAATAAGTTTAACATTTGACCATTGAAATAGGGAAAGGGGCCTAAACCGAGAAGATAAGAAAAATATATCTGAGCGTATTAAACCAAGGTATCTGCCTCAAGTTTCAGGACGATCAGCACAGAAATGCAGTGATGTATGGTTGTTATTGTCAGAAATTTGAAGAAAGAAACATAGGTAATACAGTATGTCTGCCTCCCTATAGAGGAAACATAACAAATTGTAGATTTTTCTTCTAATTGGTATTTAGTATCAGCAGAAAATTTTGAATTGGGAGAAAAAAAGAACTGAGAAACCTTGTCTAGATACATGTAAGTGTAGGTAACTTCAACTTTAATTCATTCGTGCTGGAATATGACTTTGACTGTTACGATCACTATGTAGAAGGTCAGTTGAAAGGATAGACACAGAGCGGCTCAAGGCGAGTTCAAAGAGCCTACCGCAAAATTTTAGGGGCGCAAAAATTGTAAAAATTTAGAAAACAAATTACTAACAAGCAAAGAAAGAGAAAAGGATATTTGTGGTGTTTGTTTGCAGAATTTAAATTAATATTTATCTAACATTTAGATAAGGTCTTATTTTATATATGTAAAAACCAAATCAAAGAAATTTTCCCAAATATGTTTATTGTTCTAAGAAATTTATTAACTGTCCGGTAGTGTGGCAAGTGGCAAAAGATCGTTTTCGAAACTAAAGTAAATAACATTTTTGCGTTTGACAATGAGACAAGAGAGAGATTAAAAGGTCTAGCAATAATTTGCATAGAAAATGAAAAGGCCAGAGAAATTAATATGTACAAATTAAGGAAAAGTTTTGTTGCAAAGTACTAAAAAGAAAAAAAAAAGAAATAAATATGAACATTTGAAAAGGGGCACAATTCTTTTTTTTCTTTTTTTCATGCCCTTCAATCTTTGAACTTGAGCCAGCACTGGAAAGACAGTACATTTGTGAGATCATTTGATTTTCAGTGAAATACGTCTTTCTTAGTAAGTAATTGTTTTGAATAGCCAGAGAGAGTAGGTATTTGTGAAAATATTTGATAAAGAATGTTAATAATATGGAATAAATAAACACGAAAACAATATGGATAAATACCGACATTAACCTGTTAAAGACGGTTAAATAATGTTTTATTGCATTTTCACAGTATAGAAGTTATATATACACCAAATTGTTTAAAAGAGTTTTACAAACATTTAAATAAAACTTTCTTTGTTATATTATTCAGAAAATATGGTCCCTCGGTGGTACAGCGGTAAGTCTTCGGATTTAGAACGCTAAAACCAGCGGTTCGATTCCCCTCGGTGGACACAACAGATAGCCCGATGTGGCTTTGTTATAAAGAAAAAAAAAAAAAGAACACGCACACACACAAAATATGTGACTGACATAATGAGATAATCTAATTGTCAAGACCACTTAGGAGTTTAATTTCAATATCATGGATACTTTTTATCTAATAATGCTATTTGACTTATTTTGTTTCAGTGAATACTAAAAAAAATGATAATAATAAAAAAGATTGGAAAGTGCCAGGACCAGATTTAGTCCCTTCGAGGCCCCATGCAATACTGCGATGTTAGAGGCCCCTTTCTTAGGAGGGATTCAAAATTAAGATCCCCTTCTTTGGGGCACAAGACTCCCATGTAATTACATGGGTTGCGTCTCAACCAATCCTGCACTAGAAAATGCTTTTATATTTATTATATCACTTTAAAAAAATATTTTTTAAGTAAAGTACTGTAAAACACTGGTAAGCATGAATTGTCTTTTAATATTTACAAAACATATATTTTTGAAGGAATTATTTTTTTGTTTTTATTTGTTTTTGTTTATATGTGTAATGAATAGTATATCATAATGGCAATATATGATATTCTTGAAGAGTTGTTTTTCTATCTTTCGGTCACACTGTAAATTACATAGTATTTTTCACTGTAACTAAGTGACACCAATATAGAAAATGTATTCATAGTTGTGGTCAAACGTTTTGCATCAGCCTAGAATTTTAGGTATGAGACATAATTTGAAAAAGTTGTATGAACAAAACTTGGATCTTTTATTTAACATCATTTAATCAAAGAAATTTCAAAATAATATCGCAAACGTTTACCGGAAGTCATGCCATTCGTGATAGAGGCAAAGTTCATATTGGGTTTTGCTACAGAAAATGATGCGCGCCTATAATAAAGTAAATCTTTCTTGAAGAAGCTTGGGTCATGAAGAACTTCAGCGTTGTTAAGAAACTGTACGATTGAATTTTTCAAAATGGGTTTAGTTATTTCTTGTTGACAGTTTGAGGCCCTCGATAGTAGTAGTGCATGCTAGTAGAAGAATAAGTATTAGAAATGTGTACAAGGTATAAAATAAGTTTGCCTCTTGGTACACAAGACGTTTACTTCTGTGGCAGAAGTGGTTTGGCATGGCCTGGTTGTTAAGACGTTCGACTCGCAATCTGAGGGTCTCGAGTTTGAAACCCCGTTACCGAACATGCTCGCCCTTTCAAAGGTGGGGCGTTATAATGTCACGGTCAATCCCACTGTTCATTGGTAAAGGAGTAGTCCAAGAATTGGCGGTGGATGGTGATGACTAGCTGCCTTCCCTCTAATCTATCCCTGCAAAATTAGGGACGGCTAGGGCAGATACTCCCCTGCAGCTTTGCGCAAAATTCAATACGAACAAACAAACAGTGTCAGAACTGCACTCGGAGGAAGAGGTCAACACTGAACTTGACCTTCCCTGGTCCAAAGCATGGACCGAATCCCGATGAAGAAATGATTCGAGAATTGCGCTCGACAAAGGAAAATAACTGTATACAACGACCTTAGGTTATTGGTGGTGTAACCTAATATTGTAGTAACCGTGTCCAAAATCAGAAGTTTATTAGGAAACAGCCGTGTGAACGAGTTAATAGTAGATAATCTGAGACAGCAATAAGTAATATATATATATATATATATTAGGTTTACTAAAGCGTTTGATGAATAATTTAATGTATAATGAACAGAATAAAGAGTAATAAACTGCTATCGAAAGATTGGGCTGAGGATATACACGAAATGCCAATGGTAAACTTGAGAGAATGTTGGTATTATGTATCGAAGTTGAAAGTTGCTTTTCGTCACCTGTTTCACTAATAAAAAAGTCGTTAGTCTGAGATATGTAAACATCTTGATATATTTCTGAAATGTTCATTATCAAACGGTACTATTTTTTTTTTAGTAATGTTTAGTGGAAGGGGTTTAAAAGTGTGACTGTTGTAAGATTATCATTAAATTCATAATTATAATGGCTTATATATTTTAGGGCAGGTTAAACATTGCAGCTCAGTGTTTTACTTTTATGAACCTAGTGTTGTTGTTTTTTTGTCAGTTAAATTGTGTGACATACCGCATTTTATCGCCACGTATTAAGTTTATTGGAAATTAGAAATTTTGCGAACAAAGAGAGCTTTGTCCATGGATATCTTAAATTTGGGGTTTTTCGTTTGTTTTTTTCACATTTTAATAAATTATTTGAATTACCCCAAAATTAAGAGAATGCTCTTACCGGCCATAAGCTGATCAATGAAGAGATATTGTGTTTGACGGTTAATTCTGATCTGCTTGGTATAATTGTTTGGGTTGTTTTATACCTATTGCCAGTTGCTGGAATGAGGAAAATTGTGCCAAATATTTTATGTTCTAGACGGAGGCAAGAGCGCCATTTCAAAAAAAAAAAAGGCTTGGGGGCAAAGAAACCTGCCCCTGCTTGTCCTTTTCCCTCCCCCCAATAAAAATCAGCTGGGGTTCTATAATATGGAGTAACTTGCGTGTACGTGTTGATTCGGGCTGACTAGTAATGTCTTGTAGAAACTTCCAATTGGGCTCCCGAGCTTGGGAAGTATACACCCCCCTCCCCAATAAATAAATAAAGTCCTTCGGCGGAATTAAGTAACAGAACGGACTATACTGTCCACGTACTGGTGGACAGTATTGTAATTGTCTGCCGAATGTCGAGCTGTATTTATAATGTATTATGTCATTGTTTAAATGGGATAAGTATTTAGAAAGGTATTAAGATTAAACTGCACATTTTGTGTATCTAACTAAAATTTTAGGCTTATAAAGAAGAAGGGAAGTTAAACTTCGAGCTGCCGAGAAACTATTCCTATTGAGACAGAAATTAGTTACGGTATTGTGAAGTTTAGAAATTTCATATAGACCATCATGCTTTAAATGGCTGTAACGCCTGCGTTGAAACTAACAGAACCGCTACACCAAGTAACGCTGACGATGGCATTTTATTGCGGATATGGGACTGGCTTAATGACTGTAAGCCCTTAACTAGCAAAACTCTACTTACCCTATTCTCTACAAATTGTGATAGTTTATACGCCTCCTACATCGGAATGACTACCACAACCCTGTCAAGACGCCTAACAATGCACCTACA
>NW_013665902.1:197989-200980 GCF_000517525.1 Limulus polyphemus
CCACGAGCTAGATACCACCACCTGCTTACCCATACCTATAAATATCCACCAACAGTAATCACAATTCACACAACATTCAGCCTTGATAATGGATGCAGAATGCATTCGAAACGCGTCGGCCAACTCATCCCTAGCTACAACTTTTACCCGTTGTTCTAACAACGTTAAGACGGCTTATCGACTTCTTGAGAAGAATTCTAAGAAGAAAGTAAACCTACAGACATCGGTCTTGTTTAACAAAATCTACCTACAAGAAAATCTGTCACCAAAGTACACCAATATATATATATATATATGGGTTATTTTTTATTCTGCTATCTGTTTTGTCAGATAATACGGAATTTTTGGAATAAAAAAATCAATAAAGCGAATTATTATTATTATTATTTTACTGTGATTTCTTAACATTGTTTTCATAACCTCAAACATCTGATTAAACTTTGTAACGCCTAAAATTTATCAAATATGTAATAATGTAAAAATTGTTTGACGTTACATTTCCTGCGTGCTTTTGTTACCCAGATCACAGTTGAAATTTATTGAAAACAACTGCAGAAAATCGGGTTGACTACATGTATGGTGACATTTAATACAAATTATAAATATCAACTTTAAGATACTGTAAGCCCAATTTAACAAATTTATTCACCAATTAAGTATTAGAAAGAACTACGTTTTTCAAATTCCCTCAATGATGCCAGGTAAACCTGGTGAAACGTTGTGTGTAAAAATTAACAAAAGTTTTATACTATCTACAGCCGATAAAAACTTGTGTGAAATCTGTTCATCGTTTTCATTTTCATCCGTGTATAACGTTTAAAACACCTCTCAACCTTACTATACTTGCACCAGTATAAGCTATGGCTTAATTCTAATACGTTTATGTTTATCAGAAATAAAATTGCGTTTATATAATAAGTGTTTTGTAACCTAGTATACTACGAACACACTCAACAGAAAGAAACCCTCTAAGTGCCAATGGAGGGGGGGGGGGTTGTTATATATTGTTTATTTGTTGAATTTAGTGAAAGCTGTGTGTGCTAGCCGTCCCTAGTTTTGAAATGATAGACTAAAATAAAGGCAGCTTGTCAACACTACCCACCGCCAACTCTTAGGCTATTTTTTGTTTTACCAAAGAATAGTGGGATTGATCGTCACATTATATCACTCCACGGTTGAAAAGGCGAGCATGTTCAGTGACGGGATTCGAACCCGCAACAAGAAAATTGTAAGTTGAGTTCCCTAACCATCTCATGCCAGGCTTAATCGTTCTGTAAAATACTTGTTTCTTGAAAATAAAAATAAAAACTTTATAAAGTTCATTTAAATAGTGTGCACAGTTATGTGTACGTGTCACATTGCGAACTTACTTATTTGTTTATTTACAGGCGTATGTCATTAACAGTTTTATATCAACTTCTCTACAGACACCAGTTATGAAGAGACGAACATACACGTACAGACAAACCTGTATCCTACTTTTTCTTGTTGGATTGAGCGTTCTACTTGTTCTATTTTTTGCAAATATGTAAGTTATGTTCTACTTATTCTATTTTTTTGCATATATGTAAGTTATAATGTTGTATTCATTCTTTTCTCTACAAATATGTAAGTTAGAATGAGACATAAGACACAAAATTCCATAACAACATAGGTAATACGCATGGTTTTTGCTTTTATTTTCGGTGCTTACTCTTTTTGTGATTGTACACAAGTCAGTAATGAACTGGAGGTGAAGGTATCCAAGTTTTTGTAAAACCTAATTAGTTGAAAGGTGTTAAAACTGGCAACTCGCAGCTCACTGAACTAGTGAATAAACGATGTTTCGAGTCATTTCCATACATCTTCATGAAACACGTTCACATGCCGTCATTCGCTACAACTTTTGCCTATTTCTACAGTACACGGAGTACAAACAAACGATCAGATTTAAAGCCTAACAACACAAATAATGAATTAATGTCAGGGGATTAGTGAGAGTCCATTTTTTTTTAAAGAAGTGAAGCGCCGAAAGCCCAAACCTTCTAGGGTAGAGTCGAAGGTTATGCTCCCCAGAAAATATTTAAATTTTAGATGCTCTGAGATACATTCTGGTGCATTTCTAGATACTCTGACGCTAGGCTGCTAATATCGAGGACGGATGCTACATCCAAAACTACACATTATTAACTCAAACAAGAAGTAACTTATAAATGACATAACGCTGTTTAAAATAGTTAAAAACGTCAAAGCAGTGTTGGGACTTTCACTAGACAGTAACCTTTTTTTTTTTCATTATAATTGAATTAAGAATTTATTTATCCAAAACTTTCTTCCCCCGATGGGAAAACGGTAAGTCTACGGACTTACAATGCTAAAATCCGGGATTCGATTCCCCACAGTGGACACAGCAGACAGCCAAATGTGGCTTTTCTTTAAAACACACATTCTCCCAAAATTTCATTCTTGGAGTTCATTAAGTATTTCACTATTTTTCAGGAGCAACTGACAAGACGTTCTTATTTGGTATAATGCTATACCTTACTTTCTTTTGGTGTAAAGTGAAAATTAAAACATTAGACATGATCAAGGAACAGACTCAAAGGCGTTGAACAAACCCTCTGACTAACTTGCTTATTATTTAAGAGAAAATTACGTTGTTATTTTTACAACTAACGTCCCATTATATCTTACCTAAAAAGTACACGCAGTGTATTAACAGAAAAACAAAATATATATTTAATTTGATTAAAATATAAAACTTTATTGCAATAGAATTAATTTTAACTCCACTGATTTGTAAGGTGGTTTTAAAAAGTATAAAAGCTTACCAACTTCAGCATTATTTTTGTTTGAAATCATCATATAAGTAAAACTCTCTTATGCCTCAGTCAGATGCTAGAGACTTTTTTTTTAGGAGTGTATGACTTTATTAAGTGTCAGATGCTAGAGACTTTTTTTTTAGGAGTGTTATGACTTTATTATGTCCTCAGTCAGATTGGCTTAGAGTAC
>NW_013665902.1:202041-204627 GCF_000517525.1 Limulus polyphemus
TAGGAGTGTATGACTTTATTAAGTGTCAGATGCTAGAGACTTTTTTTAGGAGTGTATGACTTTATTATGCCTCAGTCAGATGCTAGAGACTTTTTTTAGGAGTGTATGACTTTATTAAGTGTCAGATGCTAGAGACTTTTTTTTAGGAGTGTATGACTTTATTAAGTGTTTTATTCATGTCCATTTGGGTAAATCATTAGGCTTGGAATGCTCGGCGCCAATGCAATAGTTACACGTATCTACCGTGTAATGCTCGGCGCCAATGCAATAGTTACACGTATCTACCGTGTAATAACTAACTAACAGTATAATAACTAACTGCGAGGAAAAATAAAAATCTGAAATACGTTGAGGTACATGAATCCATTGACACACTGAGAAACAATGTCTTTATTTATACTGAGTTGACCACTAGTACTGCTCCTCTTATTGTACACTGTCTCTGAATTGGTTATGCTATCGTTTAATCATCTTCTGCAGTGGTTTCCGTGTATGACAGCCATGTCGTAATTGGCACTGCATGAGAATAATATTTGGAATTCACATACTTCATAATGATCTGCACATTTTACCGAAGAAATCCAGTATCTTGGTTGGATCTGGCGAGATAGAATAAGATATGATAATTTTTAGATCAATGTGCATTATTTTACCGCATGTCTTTGTATTTCATTTTAAAATAATTGTTTGAAGTTTGGTACTTTTGAATGCAGTATATTTCCAACTGGTTATCGTCTAAATGGTTTTTGTTTGTATGTGTGTGGAATAAATGTTTCCTAACTAGCCTTGCTTTATCATAGATGTTCATGAAAATGGTTTCTTGCACAATCATTTTCAATAAGTGGTACGTAGTACAAAGCGTGGACTTGCTATCTAAAAGATATGCACAAAAGAAAAGATCAGGCAAGTTTTGGTTATATATTTCCTTTGTCGTATGATCGTTAAACGTGATATTTTTTGTGTGATTTTATATACAACACACTAAGTTTCTTTTACATTAATATTAGGTATCTAGCAGAATATATCTATTCTGTGTATAATGACAAACCGTACATGTCAAACTTACACTGAGACAATTTAATACTCTTGCCGTTTCTTGTTTGTTTGTTTTTGAATTCCGCGCAAAGCTACACGAGGGCTATCTTTGCTAGGCGTCCCAAATTTAGCAGTGTAAGACTAGAGGAAAGGCAGCCAGTCATCACCACCCCCGCCAACTCTTGGGCTACTCTTTTACCAACGAATAGTGGGAGTGACCGTCACTTTATAACGCCGCCACGACTGAAAGGGCGAGCATGTTTGGTGTGACGGGGATTCGAACCCGCGACCCTCAGATTGCGAATCGAGCTCCCTAACCACTGGCAGGCCCCCCAGTGGCACAGTGACATGTCTGTAAATTTATAACGCTAGAAACCGGGTTTCGATACTCGTGGTGGGCAGAGCACATATAGCCCTTTGTGTAGCTTTGTGCTTAACTACAAACAAAACCACTGGCAATCTTAAGCAAGAGCCGCACTTAAAATGTGGGTTGCTGTTGAAAACTGTTGGTGCAGTAATTTCAGCTAATTGCAATTGTATCGCTAGTATTTTGTGGAACCTATTCACATGTAGCAGCCTCATTATTTGACGTCGAAACTTATGAGAATTACAAAATATAGCCGAAAGAACCAGAGAAGGAATAGGGTTATAACTTTTTAATAATTTTAAGGCTGCCATACACTATATGTCCGAGACCAAATTTCATTTAGATAATTATGAATTTTGTACTGGCTGTTCTTCAGATAAGACATGTTGCTATTTTTGGTCTGAGGACGTTTGATGGCATATATTACAGAGCAGAAAAGTCAAAGTTCTGTTTAATCTCTAGATGACTCTTTCTTTATTTCTACACATTGGGTTTATATTCCCATTTCTTCTTCACCTAGGTGAAAGTGGAGATCGCCTAAAACATTTTTTACTTCTCAGGATAAGTCCAATAAGAAAATTTCTACTTCCATTTCGACTCCTGTGGTAAGTAGGAAGTCATTGTTATCTGGTCTACATGTTCCATAGATGATCCAAGATCACTTAGTCACGGTAGGCTGCAGAGTAAGGAATAAGACGATCAGTACCTCGCCTCATTACCCACAGCCAGTAATATTTTGTAGAAGACAGATCCACCCTGCCATGATGGCTCAAACTTTCAACATTACCAACATCTCATCACCCTGGTCTTTAGCCACGTGGATGATTTTTCTGGCAAATTACGAGTTGACCATTATAGTTCAGTTGCTCACTTCGACAAGCATGTCCTCAGCTGTGTTAAGCCTTTCTACTAACATTACTTATTTAGCATAGAGGTTTACACCTCTTTCAGTACAATAGAGGTAATACTCCTGAATTATGGTATTTCTTCAGATGTTTTTCAAGGTTAATTTTATAACCTCAATGTACACGTACTTGTGTCTTACACTTCTGAGGCCCGGCATGGCCAGGTGGTTAGGGCGCTCGACTCGCAATCTGAGGATCGCGGGTTCGAATCCCCGTCACACCAAACATGCTCGCCCTTTCAGTCGTGGGGCGTTATAATGTGACGGTCTATTCGTTGGT
>NW_013665902.1:204983-217298 GCF_000517525.1 Limulus polyphemus
AAACAAACTTACACTTCTGTTACCTCAAGTTTAATTTTTTTTTATTACCTTGAATTTTCATGGGATGCAATCAAGCATTACAATTGATTCTTTTGTTAATGCACTTACAAAAGGATGCTGTTCAAGTGTGACAAGTTCTTCCTTCTTCAGTTTTCAGATTTGCAAAATAGAATGACAAATTTTATCAAATTGGTCTCCCAGCTTTTATATACCCAAAAGAATACACATACAAATACCAATTAATGAGATGTGGGTAAAGAGTCCACTCAGAAGGATTCTGGGTTAAGAAGGTGGAACTGGTTGATTAGTCAGGACTTTTGCAGAAAACTATAAGCCAGGGTTGATGGTCATTTGGTTGAAGATCAGGATATGATCTCCTTCTGTGAACCATTCATATCAAAATACGAATGAGTCGTTTCTGGATGGCATTGTTGTTTATTTTGATTTAGTTTTTTGGGAAAATGCATTGAAAAAGTTCCAGACTATTGTGCTTCGCCTCCTCCCTTCCAGATAGTGCACACGTTTAAAATGTCACTGGATTGAATTTGGCATTTTTTTAGATCTCTAGTTACTAAGTTCTTACATAAATTGGAGGTAGTTAATTATGAACTTTAGAAACATAATGAATTCTTAGCTGAGGTTAAGTTTACTTCATTTAACATGCAGAAATCTGGGCCCTCTTTTAGGTAGAATTTCTGTCATATATATATATATTACGAACCGTGGTATCTGTCTCCCGTTTGAAAAGCTGTGCACGCAGGCAAAGCTCAACATTCACTTTTGAAATGACAGGAAAACAGGCAGACGATGTTGATGCCAAATTTTATTTCGCAAGCAGGATATTCTACATTAAATTATTAGAGATTAATCGTACTATCATTCACATTTCAAAATGTGACGTAACTTAAAGAATAAAAGTGTAGATGAGTTCTTAGCGATGTTAACGTATGTTATTGTTGAACAGCTTTTAGCATGACTGAAATGTTCAACAATTACTTTTCGCGGTGGGCGGTTATAAGTAGCTTAGAGCTTTGGCTCTGAGTGAAACCAAGAGTGCAACACAATTAACCTTTTTAAATGCCATGAAATAATTTAAATTGATAAATTAACTTAAACTTTTCTCGCCACTTGGGACGGGTATTTTTGCTTGTAGTTAATAAGTTTGAGATATGAGTTTTTGAGCACCAGAGTTTCTTTTATTCTGGTATCTTGTTCACTGCAGGAAATACATGATTTGGCTCTGAAAGTTGTTTTAGTGATACAACTGTTTGTAGGCTCTTTTTGTGTTGTTTTAAAATACGCGATGTTAGTCCTACATAATTTCGGCTACATCGTTAAAAAACATACCGATAAACAACGTGGGAGTGTTGACGGTTGTTGATTCTGTCTTTTATCTGAAAAAGTTCTGATTTTTAAGGCTATAGACATTGAAATTCGTAGATAGTTTGATTTCAAAATATATTAGTTTCTCACTATATAACTGTCTTTTACAATAAATGGAAGACTGACACAAAATGACAGTTTGGGCACATTAAAACTCACTTTGCTATGGATTTACACGTTTTTTAATGTATTATCAAGTATATGATAAAAATCATTCTTTAACGAATCTTTTTATACACTTTTCATTTCTTTATGAAAATAGTAACAAACTCAATATGATAAGCTCCAAAGAATGAGACATTAAATTATTCTTATGTTTATGAAACTGTTAATTAACGTGTACTGTATTCATAAAAACAGTTCACTTATTCTTTTTCCTTAAAGATAACGAATGTATCATCAACATACCTATGATATCTGACAGGCTTAAAACTCAGGATAGCTAGTTAACCATCATTTTCATGATAACATAAAAACAAATTTACTAGACTAGGTGCTAATTTTGATCCCGTAGCAACACACATCTATTTGAGCATAAATACTAGTATTAAATTTAAAATATTTCTAGTGGCAAATTTAATAGTTCGATAAAAATTTATTTAGTTAGGCTTTGTACAATCGTATCATTTTGAAAAAATATCCTACTAGTTAAATTGCGTCTTGTTAACGAATGCTTAGCGGACAGGGATTCAATCTCAAAACTTGCACAGAGGGTTCTGACTGTAGTATCTTATATGGCTCGCTGAAAATGGTTGTCCCATTAGGTCGGTACTTTCAAATATAGGTACTTATAATCAGTAATTGTGTGTGTTTTTATTGCAAAGTCACACCGGGCTATCTGCTGTGTCCACCAAGGGGACTCGAACTCCTTATGTTAACATTGTAAATCCGAAGAATTACCGCTATCTCACCGGAGGGCATCAGGAATTGGAACGTTTTTGACTTCCTTTCTTAAAACATTGGAAAATAATGAATATATTGTTGTGACGTTTTCTTTCTTTGCATAGTGTTTTGAATTTTAAGGTGAAAACAATTCAACGTACAGTTTACTTAAATGAAAACACTTTATTTCTTCTTTTAACGTTATTACAAACCCGAACACTCTTGTAACTTGTAAGTCTAAGTTTTCACCCACTCTAAACGTAAAAATCCACTTGTTTGTACAAAGTAGCACGATGCCTAATGCAGATTCATTCTTGAAAATCACTCCTGAAACAACTCACTTTCTATCTAGCATCAACTCAAATCACTAACGCTTCACGGAACATCGCTATATAATGTACTTTCGAATATACTAACATTTTACGTCACATCTTTAGAACTTTCCAGATATTCTAGGCCTATCTTAATTTTCTGATCTTAAAGTTATCATCAACAGCTCGCACCTCCATCTAGGTAACGAATAGTAATCATGTGGACTTATAACGCTAAAAATCGGGTTTCTATACAGCATTGATAGCCCATTGTTTAGTTTTGTGCTTAACAATAAACAAACAAAACCCCTCTTGCTAACAAACAGCATTAAAAATACAGCTTACAACAATACATTTAAGTATAGTTTGAGATCTCTTAAACAACCTGCAACTTAATATTTGATAAAGAAACTTATTGTTAAAATTTTGACTATATCAGGTTATACAGCTTCTATTTCTAATACCATTAAATATTTTAATAGGTCTGATGTTACCACTCGTAAAGTTATTTCATACTTACTTCGGTGTTTACAGCGAGCTTGTCCTGTTTTTAGGCGATTATGTTTCCCGCCCGAAGTTGTCTTTAGTTTTAAACTTTTATTTAAATCTCCATTTAAGCGTCTATAATCAGGATCTTTTAAATATTTGATTCTCAAAATACGTTTTTTCTGTGGTTTTAAAAGAGGGTTAGCTATTTCCATGTCTTTAGCGTCGACTATTGCTGGCTTAAAATCACTTGACAACGTCATCAATGTGACTGAACTGGGATTTCAAGTTGAAAATCAATTACTGGACAAGGCTTAGTCTCTTACAAGTTCTTACAAGTCTCTGGTTCTGGTAGAAATTACATAAGGAGAGCGTTCTAGTAGACAACTGGTCAGAAAGTTTTTACTCAATTTTAATCAAAAGGTTGTGTTTGTAGTTAAACACAAAGCTACACAGTGGGCTGTCTGTGCTGTGCCCATTACGGGTTTCGAAAACTGGCTTCTAGAGTTATAAATTCGCAGACTTGCCACTGGTGGGCAGGTGTGTGTGTGTAGGTTAGTCAAAAGATTACACATTAATATGGTAACATAAAGTATAATGGCAAAACTAATCATTAAAGTTAGAAGAAGAAGAACAAATTATATTTACAATAAATTTACACTTTTATAGATAATACAATGTAAATTAACAACTATATACACAAATTACATTGAAAAAAAGTAATTTAACCCTTTTCTTTAATACCTTAATACAAATTCTGTTTTCAGATTTCCGGAAAATATCCATTCTGTAATATTGGTATCAAAATGCATGGAAAAGAAAACAAACATTGTCTTTCTGAAAACTCACAAAACTGCAAGTTCAAGTATTCAAAACATTTTCATGCGCTTTGGAGATCATCATGATTTATTGTTTGCTCTGCCAAAAAAAGGAAATTACTTTGGTCATCCTCGTCCATTCCATCATGTTATGATTCCTAATTTAATAAAACCTGCCACTGGAAAAAGTCATTATAACATCTTTACACACCACACAAGATTTAACTACCTCGAATTAAAACGATTAATGCCAGAAAACACCGTTTTTGTTACCATATTAAGAGATCCAGTTGAATTATTTGAGTCTCTGTATTCTTACTACTCTCTGAAAGATTTTTATAAAACGCCATTATCCCAGTTTAGTGTTAATATCTCGGAGGAAAATTCAAACATGCGATATAATAACAAAATAGGCAGAAATCAGATGTCTTTTGATTTAGGTTTGGAAGTGAACGATTTTGAAAACTTTAGCGTTTTACGAGAATTTGCTGTAAAGTTAAACGAAGAATTTGATATGGTAATGATCACCGAACAGATGGACGAATCACTGATTCTTCTACAAAACCTTTTATGTTGGGAGATTGATGACGTCGTTACATTTAAACTAAATGCTCGAGACGAGAAATTTATAAAACATCTAACTCCAAGTCTCCGTTTACATCTTCAAAAGGTTAACTACGCTGACCAAGTGCTTTACAACTTCTTCAAAGATAGATTAGCTGAAAAAATCCAAAACTTTGGAAAAGCAAAGCTTGCTACCAAAGTAAAAGAACTCCGAATGAGAAAGGACTTCTGGTTTAAATTTTGTGTACGGGGTGAAAACTTGCTTATTGATACCAAAGATATTCAAAAACTTACATACGTTAATCCAAAAGTAACTAAATTGAAAGTGCGGAAAAATGATTCGTGCATTAAAATGACTGAACAAGAATTAATATTTACGGAAAAGCTTCGAGTAAAACAGAAACATTTGGTTTCGTAATATAACGGAAATAATGCGTAGTTAGAAGCCTAATAATAAAAGCTCAGACAACAACGATGTAACTTTCAATGTTTTAAATGTGGGTTATTAAAAAATTGATTTTGTTATATAATTTTTTAGATTTGTAATTTTTTCAATAAAGTTATCAGTCACGAAGTAAGAGTGAGTTGTTTTATTTGATTTCTTAACGTGGAACATACAATCGGATATAAATTAATTAAGATTGAAAACTGTTGAAATAGGGATATATATTAATATATATCATACATAGTTTAATAGCAAATGCATTTAAATCGCTTTTCCACATAATACACAGGGTCGAATTAAACTATGTTCAATGTCTTGAATGTTATGAGATGAGGACAGACAGAGATTTCTCATTTTTCGGAAATTAAAAGATAGCTATCAAAATTTGAAGACTTTTAATCGCATGAAATTATTTTCTCTGGTAGAGACTGTCAAGTATACTAAAATGAGCTTTACAGATTTTTAAATGTTGTATTACATCAAAAAGTATAATTTTTACACAAATCTTAGGAAAGAATGATATGAAAATTTATGGAACAGCATCCATTTATATCATTCCCGCTAACCATGCAACTATTATTTTGTTAAAACATAACTTAAATCCATCTCCAGATAAAGAAATTATTAATGTTTAACTTATCAGGTGAATTATTAGGTTAAAGAATTTGAAAAAATTGAGAAGGCCCGGCATGGCCAGGTGGTTAGGGCTCTCGACTCGCAATCTGAGGGTCGCGGGTTCGAATCCCCGTCCCACCAAACATGCTCGCCCTTTCAGCCGTGGGGGCGTTATAATGTGACGGTCAATCCCTCTATTCGTTGGTAAAAGAGTAGTCCAAGAGTTGGTGGTGGGTGGTGATGACTAGCTGACTTCCCTCTAGTCTTACACTGCAAAATTAGGAACGGCTAGTGCAGATAGCCCTCGTGTAGCTTTGCGTGAAATCCATAACAAACAAAAATCGAGAATTGTTGTAAGTGATACAAGTTTCGTGGCTCAATTACTCATCTTATGTAATAAAGAACAAAGTGTTCCATATAAAGCATTTTTCAGTCGTCGTCACATAAATTGCGTGTAAGTTTCATATTAGGTCATTTAACTGCCACAAAAAGTCATTATTACAAAGAGAGGGGTAAAAGTCTTGGATGAGATTATCCCAAAAGGTGGTTCCACTCCATATTAAAATTGAGGTAGCTGTAATGGTGAGATGTGATATTCTCTTGCCTTGTTCTGTTTTGGTAATTTATTGTATACTAGCAGAGTACCTGGCGTTGCTCGGATTAAAATGACTTTAAATATCCTGCATTTTTTTTTTATTAAATCAAACATATTAATTGTATTTTTTGCAAAAAAAAAAATCAAAATGATTTCTTCAATTAATTAAATATTTTGATCAAAATAAATGAAAATAACAATGTCCCAAAAATAAAAATTTGCTAATGCTATTTTAATCTAAACAAAACTGGGTACATTGCTCCTGCTTCTTGCGTGTGCTTTGCATAACATTTCAAGTTTCCAAAACAAAATTCCATATTATTTGGTGTCCTGATTTCTGCTGTGTGGTCAAGTGTCGTTTGTAACGTATTATGACTTTATTATCGTTCCACTTAATGAAGAATTGATTTATTCTCTTCTCGTTGCAAAACAACGTAAGTCAAAATTTCCCGATTCCAAACGTTTTCCTAAACTCATCATATAGATTATTTTTGCGAGTACACGCAAGCTAAGCAAAAGATATGGTTGAAGAAAACCTATTTAGTTGTGGAAGTGTGCGCGTATGTTCTAGAGAAAGCACCAGTCTTTTTTCAGTTAAGTGGAGTTAGAGAGTAGACATGTATGTGTAGAAGAAAGGGGGAGGGGAGAGAGAACAAATAGAGGCTCCACGAAGTTTTTAAATCGTTTTAACACGTAATTGATTATGGATATCATGATTAGGAGAAGTCCTCACACATAGACGAAACGTAAATAATAGCCCTCTTGATCACACATTATCAAAAAAATCCGGACTTTTCAATTTGAGACCAATTGGTCGTCCTGTTTACCAAGAATTGCTATACTGGTCACCTTAGCCTCAATTAGCGGCCTCTAAGGCCGCGGCCACGTAGCCCATGTTACTTCCCGCACAAAGTTGTATCTGTATCCCGAGTTTGGAGTTTATAGCTTTAAAGATGTAGCCGTGCATAAGGAACAGACTCACAGAGAGAGAGAGACAATCGCGCTTATACATATATATATAGATGCAACCTATATTATTTTTACCTGGTCTTACGAAATATTTACCTTATACTACAATTCAAGTATGAATACATGACACGTAAATGTTGTCTTTATGTATGAAATTGATTTTGTTTCTTGTTAAGGGCAAAGTTACACAATGGACTATATATGTTGTACCCACTGTAGGAATCGAAAACCAATTTTTAGTGTTATAAGCCCTCAGGCTTACCGCTGTGTCACCAGGGGACACACAAAATTAAAACTAAACTTCTCAAACTAACTCAGTTTAAATATACCAAATAACATGGGAACGCTATGTTAACAGTCATTTACAAATCTTGCTCTATTTAATAGAAGTTTCAAATAATTCGTATATACATATATAGTATTGCTTCCTAGATATTTATGCAGAATAAATTTGTAATATGTAAGTTAAAATAAACAAAGTGGTATGCAAACTACTGATGTTTCCTACTCCCTTGGTTAATATATGAAACATTTCAAAATGTCTGTGCATATCATAAGTACGGTAGTACTTACAGTAGGAATAGGGCAGATGTGCAATACAAATTAAAATCTCAATCACACTGCAAACAGCATGTAAATAAAACTTTATAAGCACTTTACACACACTGTTGAGTAGTAAACAAACCAACTGCGGAGTAACAAACCACCAAAGCACTCGAGAAAGTCGACAGAGTAAAAATGAAAATCTCACAAAACTATAAATTTGTCAATCTAACTGACTAACGTTGTTGGAAAGACATAGCTTTCTCCTGCCTCCCCGTTATGCAAATCTAAATGTATTTGATTGAATTATGCTACTTATAACCTTGGTAATAACAAACAATAACAATTTTGCAACACTACTAAAGAGTTAACAATACACTAGTAGCCTTGTTCTATGATTAGGAGCATGCTCTTGGAATTGCCAAGTAACAATCCACTCTCATGAAACGTGCGGGTGAACGATTACTTATGCACACGCGCTACATGATCAGCCAGCAGCTGTATCTGCTAGATAAAAAAATGTGGACTACGTTGATTCTCTACATTTAAATTCTAACTATGATCTAACCCTTGAAAGCGAAGTTTTCAGTTCTACACATATGATTCGATGGTTCTGTGTTGGACAAAACAATTCTCTTATAGTATCGGTGCCTAAGACATAAGTCTCCTACGTGAGGATGAATGCTACCACTGCCAAAGTCTGACATGGCTTTGCTCGAGTGCTCTGGACTGAAAACAAGAATGATAAGTTGTATAATTTACCTTTGCATTGTTTTCAAACTAAGTGTGACCTGTTGACATCTACATCTGGACTTGAAACAATGCGATTTTTAAAATATGTCTTTCAAGGTACAAAACAAGAGGAGATGAAAAAATCTTATATTGATAACTTTGAAAAGTCTTTGTCTCGATAAGGAGAGCGATACTGCAAGAATAGAGATAAAGTGAAAAACAGTAATGCTGAATATGTGAAGCAAGTCTTAGCCATTAATTCAGTCAAAGAAAAGGCTACTATTCTGACTAGATGGAAGAAAAACTATAACTAAGATATCGGGAAAAGCCAGGAAATGTCGAGAGATCGCTCTAAGATATCCACCCATTCCTACTTCATGTTTTACTTTGTACTTTGGTCCAATTATAGACTTGAATTGAGTTTTATCAGTAGCTGATCCTTTCTAAATACTTAATAAATTTAAAATTCTAAAATTCAGCAGTTTTGATACTATTCTTTTGGCCCCCCTCTTCCTGAGGTTTAACCTCAGTACACAGGAGATAACTAAGAATAACAATGATGATGCACATTCTGACAAATTAGACACCTGTACTTCCAGGCATTTGTTGGCCAGAATAGTTAAACGCCAGCTCTGAACAATGTCACTCACAAGTGGCTGAGAGCTGTCTCACTAACAGGTTAAACAGTGGACATATTCTGAGAACATGATGATCCATAAGATAGCATTGAGCCTCTCCAGGCAAATAGCTATACTGCCAATGCAGTCACAGTGACTTGTGGTTGTACAGAGATACTGGACAAGTTACCTCAAGTTATTTAGCATTTTGTGACTTGAGGGCAAGTATCTAACACCCCATGCTCCCAGTGGCTCAGCAGTAAGTCAGCAGGTTTACAATGCTAAATATCAGGTTTTGATATTCGTGGTGACAGAGTACAGATAGCTCATGTTCTAGCTTTGTGCTTAACAACAATCAAATGAAATCAAACTAGCATTGCAATGGCGTTGGCAAATCATAATTGATAAAATATAGTGTGACTCTCTAGTAGAATTATGAAGCATGATTTGGGTGAGAGAAAGAGGCTGTTTCTGTGACATAAGGTTCAAAGTAATGTCTCCAAGTAGTCACAAGAGAAGATGAAGCCTGCAGTATCTCAGACTGCCCTACCAAAGTGAGTGCCTTACATCAAGGTTGACCTTTCCGAAGGGTACGTCTACAGATAACACATCCTTTTACTGCAACACGACCCCACTGGTTTCCCGTTGAATGGGAAGGGTTTCCTTGCTCTGCCCATGAGGTTTGTACTGCTTCTGAGGCCTCTATCCAGACATTACTCCAGAAGGGTGGACCAAAGTATCTACATTAGATGTGGGCAGCAGGGTCACTTCAAAGTGAACTGCCTATAACTTTCCATGTAGCAATATGAGGATCAGTAGCATGCTTTAGCTACTTCTACTCCAGCAAAACTAATTGAATCAGAGTTGCCAAAACGTTTGGTAATGATCCCAGGGCTAAGTGGGACTTTGTACTTGTCTGTAACGATACACTGGCAAAAAATAAAGTACCTGGTTGATACATTTGTGATTATGTCAATGTATTAGTTGTATCAGATGAGTGGCTGAGTTAAACAAGAAACATGCCATCACATGTACGCAAATAACACACATTAGATTAATCAACTGCCATGCAGACTTTTCTTGTGCACTAGAGATGAATCTAGCATCAAAATACACATGTTCAAGGACAGTCATACAGCCTTCAGAGAGTATGTGATTATTTCAAGTATTAGTGTCAGAAAGAAAGGATGTACACGAAGATTATCTGTTGATTTTAGATGGGTGTATACAGTGACCCACATAGATGCCTTTCCATTCCCATGGATGGATGAATATTTGGATGTGTTGGAAAATACTTGCTGGTTCAACACTCCTTAAATCTGGCATCCAAGTAGTTACAAGTGAATCTAGATGATAAGAGCAGAGCTAAAGCTGTTTTAAACACTAGAGATAGGATGAATGAGTCGTACATCATACCATTTAATGTGTATAATTCAACTACTTTCAAGAGGTTAATGGAGCTTACACTAAAGTGGCTGCAATGGTAAAGTTGCTTAGTCTAATCTGGTCTATGTCAACATTGTATTGGCGTTTGGCCACATGTTAGAGACTGCTGCTGAAAACCTGAGAATGGTAATTAAGGTTTAACATTGAAACCAGAGAAGTGTGTGCTAAAGTGCACATAGGTGTAATTTCTTGGTCATATTGTGGGAAATATATATTCTCTACTGACTCTGTAAAGATTTGAGTAGTGTGGGCCTGGACTCAACGTGGGACCAAATGAGAAGCTTGCAGTTCCCTCAGTTTCACATGACACTAACAATGCTTTGTGGCAAATGTATATTATATTCCTGCACCATATCTTCTCTCACTAAAGTTAATTCACATTTTAGATGGACAAAGGACTGTGTCTAAGCATTAATGTTCCTAAAGTACATTTTAGTGAAAACTCCAGTGCTAGTATATCCACGACAGGATTGTGAGTTCTTGTTGGATACTGATGCCAGCAATAGTTGAATTTGGGCCAGTGTTCTAGCAATTGCAGAATGGAGTGGAACATCTGATATCATGACAAAAGAATAACTTCTTGCAGTTGTAGTCTTTATCAAACACTAACTACATTATCTGTATGGTAGAAAATTCACCCTTTGGATAAGCCATATGTCACTTGAATAGCGAATAGCTTATAAACTTTAAAGATTCATAATAAGGGATGATTGTATATTGAATATCAACATTGCATGAGTATGATTTTAATGTATTTCATCATCTGGGCCTACAACACAAAAATTATGACAGATTGTCTCGCCACAGTGAGATACCCTATCCATTTTGAATGTCATGATCTTGGACAACTGAGTGTGAATGGCAACTATAATAGCATTAAGCCACGCAGTAGTAGATCACACTAGCGAATGGATACCAAATGTAATGTTTTAAGAGGTCCTTGTGTTTCTTTTAGTGTTACATGTTGCTCCAAGGCATGAAATTCTTCAGACTTTGCGTAATGCAAGGACTAGATGCCACCAAAGTGACACTCGCGCTTCTGATAAGTGGGGGTTGGTTATTTTACTGACAACTTTCACGGCATGATACTAATTAAGCAGTGATGTTAACACTGTATAATGTTTTCTGCCCAGAGGAAAACTCAGCCCATACACTTTTACTTCCCGCAGAGAATTGTTGGTTTTCCTTTAAATAGATACAGAGAATAGCCTTTGATATTGCTGGTTCTCTCTTGAAGAGGAAAGTTCGAGCATTGAGAATGGGTATCGCCTTGGTATATGTTAGCTGCACATAATCAGCTTAGCTTTGACTAGACAGGTCCTATATTGTACTTACAAAGATTGGTTCATTACCACATGAGGTACATTGGTCACATGGCATACATAAGTGTGTGGAAAATGTTGACATGCTACAACTTCTTGTGTACCGACTTGACCAGGAGTTGGAGGTCAAGACTGACGAGTCAGAAGATGTTGGGAGTACTGTTTCATATCATTTCAGCTTAGTTGATGAAGAAGAAGATTCTCAAAGTACTTGTTTGGCTCATTTTGCACAGCTCTTACAGTTGGCCAAGATGCCAAACGACGACCTCTTTATCAGTATAATTGGGATTAACCAAAGATACGCAGTTAGGACAGTCACTAATTTTATGATCAACGACAGAAAAGAAGTGATATTCCTTACTTTCCGAGCTATCTGGTGGCATTTCACAATGAAATATGTAGACTACGTTTTCTGGTTGACACATGATTATCACAAGCTTAGGATGATTTGTTTATTGCAAAATGAATGGAATGGAAAGGGCAGAGTTGAACAGGTTTGTTTCAATCATGTTACAGTTGCCTAGTGTCGGCTAAAAATCCGAAGAATTAGATTGTGGCGGAATGCTACAAGTTCTTCAAATACTTAT
>NW_013665902.1:218199-226856 GCF_000517525.1 Limulus polyphemus
ATACTTATAGAATGATAGGTTTCTTTTTGTGAGTGTTAAACACTTAAATACACCATTTGCATTTAGGATAGTTTGGTCTGAGAGTGTATTGATATATATTGTAGTGACACACAAATAATAATTGTGACTGCAAGTATTTTAGTTGAAAAGTCTTACTGAATTTTGTTTATGATTATTATTTTGTGTTGCCCAAAAACATGTTGAGCTTAATGGCTCGTAGATGGCAGCACATTATGGCACCATAGTTATCGATACTTAACTATCGGAAAAGGCCTATTTAGGTTACCATAATAACAATGTGAATAACAATAATAACTGCAGTTTGTCTACTACTCATAATGCAGTGATATGTAATATTGAGGTACTGTACGTGTATATGGCAATATATATGTGTGGTGTTGCACATGTCAATGAATTACATGAAGTCGTCACATGAGTATTGTATAACACAAATGGATCAATTTCAATGAATGAAAATAAGGGATTTGATTTAGATGTTAAGACCTTGAGGTATGAAGTTAACTGTAATTACTGACGTGTAAATTATTATTTGAAGATACTGTTTACCTGATATTTTAATTAATACTAGTGGGAGAATGTTTCAATTTTGACATTGAAAATCCATTACATGTTGAATATCTCTTGGAAGATACGAGTAGCAGCTAGGATTACGCTATGCTTGGGGGAAAACATTTAACCAGCTGTTTTCACTAAACCAGCAAGTATTATTTTGGCTGAATCGAACTGAAATATCAATGGGTAGGTGAACTTATCCGTAGAAAGAAAATTCACAAACGGTAGCTTGTATCAGACCAAAGGGAAACTTGGTGCACTCAATGTTTTATTTGGTTGTGATTTAAAAAAAGTGGAAGTGAGAATATTTTACTTCCGGAATCTTACATGTAAGTATGGTTGAAATAACTCAAATGAATATGATTTTTGGTATATTGTTATCGTGATGCATATTGATATACAGTAGAAAACTGAAACATAATCAGTTACTTTTTTTTCGGAAACTGAGGCAAGCCACCTAAAACGTTGGACTTACCTTATTCTTGAAAAGCCTCTTTTTTTTCTGGATGACTTTTCACGAATTTGCTTTTCTGCTTCAGATCTCGTCGAAAAGAGAGATGTGACCTGAAGGAAGTGAAAAGGCAAGTTCACGAAATGTTATGAAAAAACACGAAGTCAGTAACAGATATCATCCTTTCTTGTTTCTGAATATATATTGTTTTTGTTTCATCTGCGCTTCTCGTCACTTAAATTATTGTTTAACGCGAATATATATTCCATGAGCAGTCTCTTTCTATATTTCTTATTTTGCCTGGACAGTCATAACTTGTTTAGCACATGGAGTATATCAATTTAATCAGTCCTGAGGATTCACACAGACTAACCTCTTCTTCTCTCTTTCTATCAGACCCCATTCGCCCTATAAAAAAAAAGAAAAATTGAAGATACATGTCACCAATACCATGATTCCTAGAATAAGGTCTCTTCAAGACCCTTGTATACAAAAATTTAGCGTGAGAAGCTGTTTGTTTGTTAAACATAAAGCTACACAATGGGCTATTTGTGCTGTGCCCACCACGGGTCGAAACTCGGTTTTTAGCATTGTAAGCCATCAGACTTACAAGATGATGCCCAGATGGAACCAAGAGCATGCTGACTGGACTAAAGTAAAGTGATCTCAGGAGAATCAAATTTGAACCTATATGGGTTTGATGAGAAGCGCGTTGAACGACGTTGATGTGGAGAAAAACTTCATCCAGTGAGCTGTTTGAATGCAACTGTGAAGCATCTGTAGGGTCAGGTGACATGGAAATGCATCTCAGGCTAGGGTGTAGGACGCTTGTATTTTGTGAAAGGCACTTTCAATGTTGACAAGTACGTCTAAATCCTCGAGTCCCAGTTAAAGCCAACCATTTAGGATCACTTCGGTGGAGCTGGTCGTTGCACATTCCAAGGTGACTTTGCTCCATGCTAAGGTTGGTATTATCCATGCACTATACGCGGTAAACGCGAAATAAAGAGAAACTTTTACTCTATATGTATTGAAAAGTCATCTTAAGTTTTATTTAATTGCTTCAAGTGAAGGACTATCTATGAAGGGAAAGGACTAAGACACTATGCTGGCCAGGCAACAGCTCAGATCTCAACCCTATCAAAAACTGGTGCAATGTAATGGGTAACAAAGTGCAAAAGAAGAAACCGAGAAGCACCTTGAAACTTTGGGGGCACCATAATCCGCGTGTGGCATCATGAACTCACCCCTGCCTACATTCAGTCCCTCATACACTCTATGCCACAGTGATGTTAAGCAGTAATCAAGGCCAGAGGGGGAACATCCAAATATTAAAACAAGAAACGGACTCTGTGACCACTTTCTGTCAATTAAATTAGTAGCGTTATCTTTAAATCTAGGTTTTCTTAGTCGAAGAATATTTTCGTATTTTTCAAATATTTGTTTATCATTTACTGTTATACGTTTTTCACGGTTAGTTTGTTAATAAAGATGCTTGGGTGACTGAAGTATGAGTCAGCTTATACCACACAATATCCATAACTGTTTTACACTAATTTTGACATTCCACAATGCACAATTTCGTAAAAACTTACAGCAACCAGGAAAAATTTGAATAATTTGAGTGATGCAATATTTTTCCTCCACTATATGTATATATAATTAAACTAATTTTATTCAGTCATGGGATTATGCATCGAGAACAACACATTATTAAATGTATTTTCTGTACTTTTTACTTGGCGTGTATCTTTTTTTTTTTCTCCACCGAATTATTATAGCGATAAACTAAACCTATTCTACGTTTCGCTATTGATAGTTTCCGGGGTTTTCCGCCAAATGAAACCAAAATGTGTTTCGTGAACACGTTTAATATATAATCTGATTTTTGTTGAGTGCTAAAAATAATTAAAACAAGGTAGTATCTAACAAAAATGAAGGTGACTGGATAAGAGCTTGATGATTTAGTCAATAATAATAAATTAAGAAGAGATATTTAATTTACACTTTAGCTATAAAATTAGTGGTTTAATTAGACTCATGATTTCTCAAAATAATTCTGAAATACAAGTTACTGTGAAATGATGTATTAAAATACACAATCTACATGGAAACAGCTGTTTTATTTCATGGAAGAAATTATTTCAGTAATTTACTCCTTAGTTGAAGATGTTGAGGTAAATGAAGTTTTCTTTTAACAAAAAATAAATAAATTCGAAATTAGATTTAATATTGTGATAAGCTCTGCAGTGGAAATGTCTTAATTCATTAAAAAAAAATATTTCCAATGTATAGCTGATCATCATATTAAATTTATTCATTCAGTATGATCTGACCTCTTAATAATTGAAAGTTAATTTATACATTTGCATCTAATATATAACGTTACTATTTCTGAACAGTTTGTAAATTGTTTAAAAATTATAAGTAACAATCCTAAAATTACCAATGAAATATTTATTTCATAAGTTATTGTCAGTGGGATAAATCATGAACACATTTATTTAATAATAATTTTAAATACTTTATGATTCAACACTGTAACCTATGTCAATAGATGGCGCAACAAAAATAATTCAAACTTTCGATTCTGTGTTATTCTACATATCTTTTTTTGTGGAATTCTTTACGTTGTTATTCTGTATGATGAATAGGTTAAATTAAGTAAGTAATAAAATTAATAATAATGATAAGCAATTTGCTTTAGTCTATCATTTCAAAATTAGGAAATTTGATGTTAAAAAATAAATGAGATAGTTAAGTTTTTCTAACCCTAATTAAAATGTATAAGCAAATTACTCTTCAACTTATTCAGTTCGCATCGAAATAATTGTTTAAGCAGTTGATAATATAAATAGCATCTCAATCGCTACTACGTCTGTCGTATCCCAGCCGCTCTGAATAGCTGTGGTATTGGACGAAAGGCCTCGTCGGCACTGAATATAGCAGATGTGGTGTTAGATATATTATTATGCATCCTTTTTCACTTTCTTATAATCAACAGATAAGTATTTTCGTCCGTTGGTCTGATAGTTCATAAACTTCTGCATCAGTTTGCTGAAATAAGATTTCAGCCAGTCTCTCTCTCGTTTAACAAAATAACATCCAATTCAAATAGCTCACGGGATTATTGCATTTTCACAGAAGAACAGAACAACTGGTTTCGTACTACAAAATAAAAAGCTAGATGAAAAATACAGTTGCGCAGATTGGAATAATCACACAAAAAACATTTTCTTAAAAAAAAAAAGGAAATGTTGCATAACTACTACTTTAATTTTTCTGGTATGCCTTAATAGCTTACAGTAGAATCAACTTCATGTTCATTACAGCCCAGGCGCGTCAATTCACAAAAGGCTCGCGGGATGGGGGCGACAAAGAAGTCTGACCTCGCTTGATCCCCCCTCCCCGATTTAACTAGAGGTCTTATGCTTTGGCGTAATTTGGGTACGTGTGTTAATCCAGCCTGACTAGAAACATCTTGCAGAAACTGCCATTGGAGACCACCACCAAACTGTCTCAGATAAAGCCACGGGTATTGACTTCTTGTCTCTACTATCCTCAATTACTCTTCTGTTTCTTTGCCATTGTCTCTTTGGTTTTCTTTTATGTCTTCTTTTTCAATCTTGGATAACAAAGGGATTTATACCTGACATGGTAACCTGGCATCACCTCAATTCAATGTATTTATTAGATGCTACATAAGCATCCCAGTATTCTGTCCCTTGAGTCAAAAGTCTAGGTTTGATGTTCTGGTGGTCTACACTTCAGCTGAGTGTGAAGTGATCAAATGCACATGTATTATGACTTAAATTAAAAGGAACAGTATTTATTCCAAACTATTTTCAAGTTTAACCTTTCTCATAGCAAAATGATTAATAAAAAATATAATCATCCCATAATGAAACTAAACTTTAATAATTTCTATAAAAAAAAAAGAGCCCATTATTCCCACCTTATCACAAACCACTCAAATTGCAAGAGCAGAATTCTCACTTGGTTCAAGAACTTACTCCTTTCATACCTTACTCTGCAATGAACTTACTGGTTAGAAGTTTTTCATTTGTTTTTGGTACTTCAAATGTCAGGAGCCACTGGACTATCATCTTGCATTTTAGCATAGTTGAGCTCTGACTAGTATAAACACATCACACCACAAACACTAATATTTATTATTTTAGGATTTATTTCTACCTCATTATTTAATGAAAATTCTTAAGAGGCCCCTAAAACAAGTTCTCAATATATGGGACACTTTTACAAATAACTAAAAATTTGAATAGCTGTGAAACTGAGTGCTGTAGGACTAAACTAGGGCATGGAAACCAGAATCTTAACTCGGAACAAAACATGTTATTGGGAAAACTGTAAATATGAACAGTCACAAATATAAAAAAAAATGATATGTAAAAGAGTATCTATTTCACTTAGCTTAAACATCTCAGAACACTCAGAATAACATTTTCCATCCTATTTTAATCAGTTGTATATGATCACAACCCATCTTTACACAAAAATCTCAACAATGAAAACTAAAACATGTTAGATCTACAAGTTTTGTAGGTGTTCAATATGCTAAGGTTGCAAGTATGTGACTTGTGTGCGTGTTTTTCATAGTGTAAACTTATTTTACACATGTTGGTCTTTTAAATTTTGTTTGTACACAAAAATATAAAACAAGTGGCTGCTGTAAGATGTA
This sequence comes from Limulus polyphemus, assembly GCF_000517525.1. Lineage (NCBI taxonomy): Eukaryota > Metazoa > Arthropoda > Merostomata > Xiphosura > Limulidae > Limulus > Limulus polyphemus. The sequence continues at coordinate 223,923 of NW_013665902.1, forward strand.
TATTTTTCTATGTTCAGATCTTCCTAAGTTTGCTATTGTTGTCCACACTTTTAGGTAAAAGGTCATTAGCAAATGAAAACTGATTGTGACTAGCAGGAACTAACTAGCCATTATAAGGATCACATACTATAAGATTTAGATTGCTGTAGTAGTTTTGATTTTACTTTTTTTCTTCTTATATTTGGGAGTTATCTCCCAACTTTTAGTGTTTCACTATCAAACTATATTGTAAATATGAAATACTTTCACTTCAAAGAACAATTATTGGTTGGTTGTAAAATTTCTTGAGAAATTCAGTTTAAGATTTCATTAAAAACGTTTGTTATATAACTTTCAGACAAATATATTTTTTTTGAACATGGTTGGGCTACATTACTAACTAAAAGATCCATTAAAAATGGATCTTACTTTTGATGGTTCAACTAATAGTTATTTCAAAATGTGATATCTTGGTAGTCTGTGAGCAAACTTTTTCTAATAATTAAGTTATTATTATAATATCCTCATATAGGTATAGAGTCAAACATATAAATACTTTACCAAAGACAAACTGTGAAAAGAAGTAAATAAAGTTGTTGTCCAATTGTCAGCTACAATTATTGAATGTTTTTTCTCTCTCTTTGTTTTAATGAAGTTTTCTTTCACAGTTAAGAATACCAGAAATACTTCAAGATATGAAATGAGTTTATACTTTGTAGATTTTTCATTATTTTGACTAAAATGCTTTGTAGCATACAATATTCATTCTTTTTACACACAGACAAGTTAATAAATACTGAAACCATTCTGTTAAATGTGTCCACAAACATATGATTACAAAACATACAGTCCTGAAGTACAACACTATGTTTTAAATATAAATTATACTGTACTTTTCAAATTTTTAGTTTGGGGACTATTTTATCTTATCTTCAAACTTATTATGTGTAATAATTCACCAACTCCAAAATTTATTTGCTAGTTTGGCATATGCACTATCATTTCAAACAGACTCACAAAAAATACATCTTAATTAGTGGTTATATCATCCAAAAATATATATTATTACTGGTTATATCATCCACTGCTCATCAAAATTAGGATTAGATATTTTTAAATGTTCTTTTTATTCTACAACAACTTGTATACTAATGTTAAAAACATTTTCTATGATAACACTTGGTAAGAAAAAGTGAACCAATGTACATTAAGCATGTGATCTCTACACTTTTATTTTAGTTAAAGCTTGAAACATTTATAAAAACGAAAATACATTCTAAAGGTACATTTTTTATAGAAACCTACTTCTTGAAATCTTAAATTTGGTAACCTTCACGTTGTTTAACTACATTTAAAACATTTTTCTAATTTGGCTTATGCAAGATTTAAATTTAGAAAGGTTAAAACATTTCGTTTTCACTTTATTTATAAAGTCAAGATTAAAAACAACTGCACCACACTTTAGAATTACACTAACCAAATGAAAAAAAAAGTGTTGCCAGAAAATGTTTATACCATTTCTTGTAATTAGATGGTATTAAACAATTTTTCATTAATAAATATAATCAACATGTATTTATTGTCTACTGGTTACATAAGAAATTATGTATGTTCCTTAGCATATGTAATTTCTCTTTTTGTTTCAAGGTCAACTGTGCAAGTTTCTGAAGAATTTCAAACTAAGACAAAACAGGGCTCATGTTCCTGTTCACTAGACTAGTGCTTTTATTCACTGAGCTACGAAGTCCTAAAGTGGTTAAAGTATCTGCAAAATTTGCAGAAAAGTGAAATTGAATCTTAATCAGTTTGTTTTATATCAAAAAGTATAAATTAGTATAGCCAAAGAGGGCACTTTTAAAAAACTCAATGATGTATTTAATCTGTGTCGAATAGCTTGTTTTTATAACTATATGCTGCATAAGTAAAATTTAAGACATATTTCTTAAACTTATTTCGGAAAACTGAATACCAATGGGATAGTTTGTAAAACTTGAAACATATATATTTTATGTTCTAAGTTTTACCATAATTCCTTATCATTGCAGACATATTTTCTTTTAATTTTCTTCTGATTTATGCCTTTAAGATAAATGTGCACTGAAATTTACTTTATTCACACTCAAAGCTATCAGAATATATATGTACAAGGTTAGTTAAAATTGTTTGTGTACGAGAAAAGGAAGAAAACTATCCATAAACATTAATTAAATATGATAGATCTTACTTTATAAAATGACGTCATTAGTGTATGGTTCAAACTTCAATTCATACATCTGTTCATGAAAGTTACTTTATAATTTTTCTTAATGTAATTTACTTGTGGATAGGGTAAGCACTTAATAAGATTTGCATTTCCAAGTACAGCAGTAAAACTACATACTTATATCATTACATACAGAAACAATTTTTTGTCAGTGATAATTAGTGTCTTAACAAACATTTTAAATAAGTATAAACTGATCTAATGGTATATACTTTACTAAAGTTAGAAACATTTTTTCATAATAATTTTATCATAAAAAGAAAAATATGTGTTACCACAATTTAAAAGATATAAGAAATTTACTGGCACTATTTTTCAAAGTCAGGTGCCTTGTCAGTGACCCTAGATAACTGCACAAAAGAACTATATGATGGCATTTTAAAACTTTTCCTGATAAAGCCTCAACTAATAAAAATATTTCTCAGATTTACAATAAATTTAAATTACAGTTATCCCACATGTATAATGAACTACTTGGGAAAGAAAAACAACAGATAATATGCCAATTCACTTTCCTAAAACAGATGTTTGCATCTTTACTTTAAAAAATTTAGTAATTTGTTCCATCTTTACTGATTTTACCAAACCTGTTGATCACATTTTTAAACTGGAGAGTACTGCTAGTGGAAATTCATAGAACAACTTCTTTGATTTAAGGCTACTTTTGATGACATTACTGGGATCAATATGAC
>NW_013665902.1:227251-230394 GCF_000517525.1 Limulus polyphemus
CTACAGTGTTAAATGTATTATACATTCTGTAACAGTCAAACAATTGAATAATAGCAACACATGAATGAGAGTACAAGTAATATTTAAGAATTTACTTACAACTGTACCCTACCATCATTCCAACAGCTCTCACGGTTCTAATACTCTTAACCCTTAAGAGGTTAAAACTTCTGAATTAAGACATCTCTAGTTTAAAGAAACCAAATCTTTATGTCTCTAATCATATATTAATTTTGTTAAACAAGGTAATTCTGCAACATGGGGACAAAACTGTACAGAATACTCTAAATAAGGGTTTACCAAAGTCTTACACAAGGAGATAATAATCTTTTTACTCTTATATTCAAAATTTCTATACACAGATTCAAATACTCTAATAACCTCAGTTATTTTCACTATAACTAACCACCCAGATTAGAGATATACCTACATATAGTTTTCTCCACCAAAAGAAGTAGGAAATTTCAAGATTTTTTTCACACCACGGTGTATTATTTTTTTACAATTGAAACTCAATTTTTCATATTCTTGCTCTCTTACTTACTACAACTAACAAGGCTCTACAAATTTTAAAGATACTCTCTCTCCATAAAATCAGCCTTTCCCAGCACATTACTATCATTAGTTAATCTTAAATTTGTAATTAAGTTTATATAATACACGCTTTAGTAATACCAGTGTTTTCCACTACACCTAAATTAGATAAAAACACATCTACATATACTAGTTTTTTCTCCACCTATACAAATGATTTCAAATCACTATTTTCGTAAATTAACTTTGCTAGAGTAAAAGAAAATAAATTAAACTACCGAAACTCATAAAAATATCCCATAAAATTATTATAATATATTTATCTATCTATCCTAAGTAAACCAACTGTACCAACTTTAGGTTAACTAAACTCATTCATAGTTATTGATTGAAATACCCTTACGAGTAACGATAATTTTGCTATACTCTTACTCAGTCTCTAATCTTGTGAACATTATCGTGTCACGAGTATCAGTTCTTGAGTATCTATGAACAAAATTAGTATAATTTCAATATTAACTAAATATCGAAACAAACCCTGTATAACCAATAACAAGAATTTTTAAACACTTTACGTGTGTTTTGAATTTAAGCTACTACTCCCCGTTCTTTCACCAAACAACCAGTTCTTATTAAAGGCTTGTAACACGTAAGTTTATAACCTAACCCAAGTTTGATGAGGTCGCTTGCATCACTGTCAGGTGGTACGAGAGTAACCAGTGACGAGAGTAACAAAAATTTAGATTGGACCTGAGTGCATGTGGAAATTATCTTTCAGTGTAAGAAGTGTGGGTTTCGGTGTAGTACGAAATTACAAATAGCTATGGAAACAAACTTTAGGTTCTGGACTTTCATAGTTTTGTATTTATTACAGATACAATCATCAGTGAAGAGTTTTAATTTGGAAACACGTTTGCCACTGATAAAACAAGGTGACAGAGGTTCTTACTTTGGTTTTTCAGTGGCTGAACATCTTGCTGTCTATGGTGAAGATACCAAATTCTACCCAGTGTAAGTTAATTTTGTTGGGCGTTTTAAAAATGCATGAATTTAACAACTGCATAAAAATATGACGTACTGATACATAATTGTTTAGACGTGAAAATGAAGCAGCACTTTTCATATTTAGTCAGATATCAAACTTCGTGATGCAAGGAGCGAACATTTCAAACTTTTTATGATACAATTACAAGCAGCATATTTTACTTTTTTTTACATCAAGATTATTATTATTGTTATTCTCATAATGGGACAATTATGTTGTTTTTAAAATTTTGTAATATAAATTATTTGTTTTTGTTGTTTGTAAAGTATGATATGATAGTAAAGAAATCATAGTATTCTCTGTTTATGAAAACTTAAGTTGTAACAATTTATAATTTTAAATGTAAAATCTACACAGTACCAAATTAGAGTTAATATGGTCCAGATTTTCATAATTTTTATGGATAATAAAAATTGTTTCAAGAAAATATTTCTAAACTGATGTGTTTGGTATTGGATATTGCAAATTGTGGTTCAGCAGATAAAGCAAGTTTGAGACAGAAAAAAGAAAGTTACTGAGATATACCTGTTCATGTGCAATCAAGGGATGTTTGATAATTTTTTTATAAATTTTGAAAGGTTTTTAACTTTATTATATTTAAGTCGTTAGATAGAGGGTACGGGCGAATGTTTTCTGTTCATTTTAAACAAAATGTAATTACAAGCAAAAGCTCTTAAAAATGATGACATCAAATTATATCTTATCTATGAATTACGACTTAAACTTATGTTAAAGGTACTTAGTGAATTGCAGTGTTTTTTCAAGCCTTAAAATGTTGAAAATTATCGCTCTAATAAAATTTGTTTATTTGGTTACTTTCAAACAATACAGCTCGTAATTTGCATAGTTGGAGGGTATGACTGTGTAAAATGTAACGTGAAAATTGTTGTGTTTATTATAATTTTTAAACAGATTGAGAAACAAGAATGAATGTAATGTTTTGTTGGAAAAGCAACAATTTGGTCTACAAAAGTATAATAGTATAAGTTATACTGTTAGTAATATAGTGTTGTGGATCAAAATGTTGCTTTTAATAATTTCATAGTAAAAATACTGATTAGCGAGAGGATATTGATTAAATATATGTTCTAATTAGTTGGAAGCTCGACATTAAGATTTATTTTGTTATTGCAATAACTAAATATCTGTAAGCAACGTATATTATTCAAACATTTCTATGCAGTTAATTATATTTCACAAAGTTTAGAGTATGTCCATTAATTATTTTTTGCGTAAACATTACGAAGTAAATTTATATATCAAATTTTAAAAACGTATTATTGAAGCGTATGTTATTTCAGATTCAGGTGTTGTTTCTCTTCAGACGAGTAATTTCCTTTGTACGTTAAACGCCTTTGTATTTCTCGCAAGGTACGAATGTACTATTATGCCTTGCGGTTAGTTCCGAAACTACACATTTTTGCCCTTCCTGGGCGTGCACCAGCTTGACCTCCGTCAATTGGGCGTATAGTGAATGACTCCCGCAACTTGGCACTTTGGTGGATACACTGCCTTTAAAAATAACATCTGTGTATAAAATTACTAATTTATTTATAATTAACAA
>NW_013665902.1:230571-241618 GCF_000517525.1 Limulus polyphemus
GGTGGGATACACTGCCTTTAAAAATTAACATCTGTGATAAAATTAACAATTTATTTATAATTAACAATCAACTTTGAATCTTTCTCACATCACTAAACTGGAGAAAAACATTATAAGAGACAGTGGTTTGAACACCCTTTTGTCTTGTACTTAGTTGATGTTTCTAATGTCACCTTGAGATGAATCCCTTCTAAACATGAAATTTTCTTTGGGTGTAACCATATTTGTCTTGTGAATAGTTGGCGAAGATGCATGCTGTGATGAACGGGCTAATTTGAACTCAATAACGTCTCTATTATTGGGCGAATAAAACTATCAGGAGATTAGGAAGAAAAAACCTGTAATGACTTGCATGACTGTAATAGTAATAAATGGAGAAAGAACTAAGTCTAATCACTGTCAAATAAATAACTTGTTCAAACAAGACAACATTTCTTGTTCAGTTTGTTTTTCTATAGTATTGCCATTGGTTGAAAGTAAGACGGTACGGTACAGTTACCGATATTGTTGGATGTCAAGTTACATTGTTGTAAAAGTTACTGCTTTTCAGGCTTTCCTCTCAGCCCCAGTCAAGTAGGACGCATTCACGTGATTTCGTTACTATTTTTTCATTCCATTTCGACCCAAAGAAAATCTTTAAAATCAAACTGAAACAAACTTATTTAATTATTTTCTTATTAACTGTTGTAGTTGTTAGTACTAAAATGTGTATATACAAATATTGTATCTTCGTTCTACATAAATTAACAGTGTTGGCTTATATAGAATGTGGGCGGGAGGGGGAAAGGAAAAACAGCAATAACGTACCGGTAAGAAATCAAAGTTCCTTTCACTTATATGTATGCCATGTAGGCAATAGAAACATTTTGCTTAAGTATAAACAAGAGAAAATCCTCAATAGCCGCGGCACTTGAGATTCTTTTAGGCAGGATTAGAGTAAATTAATCTATGAGACCTTTGACGTGATCAAATACATCAATAGAAACGGGTTTGACCTCTTGAGTCCAAAACTGTAATTAGATCTCAAATCAGTTAAGAAATGACGGAGCTATGAGCTAAAATTTTGTACCTGAAAAAAACAAAATAACTCGGAGCCATTCTATGAGCCACAATTCATATCAGCACACAAATATATTTTTAACAGAAGAAACTTAAGACCATAATAATTACACCTGTTTTTTATTTTGTATTTTGCAGTATGGTTTCTTATATTAGTTTTTGTTTGTATTTTTCCGTTTCTTGACTTAAAACTATAATAATTACAATCGTTTTTTGTGTATTTTGAAGTGCAGTTTGATATATTAGTTTTTTTCAGTTTCTTGACTTAAAACCGTAATAATTACACTTATTTTACTGTGTATTCTGCAGTATGGTTTGGTATATTCGTTTTTGTTTTTTCTTCTGTGTGTTGGCTAGTATCTGTTACTTCTGAATCGTCTTTTTTGTCTCGGAGAAGATAGCGTTTTCACAGAATTTTCTGTTTTCTAACTATTTAAGTTTTATTTAGGTGAATAGCTCCTTTTTTCTTGTCTAACTCAACGGTTGGTGAGTAGAGAATCCAGTGAAAAGACAGGTGTGTCAAGTACGTTAGTGTGTAAGTACTATCCTTAAATGTTCTATATAGGCACCTAAACCAGTAACACGTTTTGTGCGTGTGGAAAGACTGCACGTAAATAAGGAAAAGGAGGGTGTGTGAAGTAATCCAGAAAAGAATAGATTTAGGGTCGTTTAAGTTTTGCACCATTTCCAGTTAATGAGATATTATACAGGGGTTTCAAAGAGCAGATTAGGTTTTAGATAAATCTAGGTATATACTGAGATAATAAATCATAATTAAATAACATGGAAACCAAGGGACAAACAGTAAGGAAATCTAGTTTCTTTTATGTTTCACGTTCTAGTCGCTGGTTAGAAAATTACGTCTCAGATAACAAGAATGATCGAATTTAAGCTAACTCTGAAGTTTCACGTTTGCGCTCTTTCTTTTATTTATGATCTAAAATGTACTTAATATATAAACTTACAGACTCACGAAACTATCTGGGATGAAAGGAACAACTTGTAGTTCACACCAACTAAAGGACAGTTTGATGAACACTTAATTTTCAATGGGGTTTATAAACATCACTGGCAATAATGAAAATATCAGTAAATTAATTTCGTTTCATGGTAGACGAATGAATGATGTGGATTTAGTGTACTTAGATTTTCAAAAAAGCTCTTGATGAAGGTGCCGCAAAAAAATTAGCTAAGAAAATCATATTTGTAGGTGTTGGGGAAAGACTATTTGATTGTATTGTTGGGTAGCTGGATGAAAGAAAACAAAATGTTATTTTTGGAGTCCATTCAAACTGGACCCTTGTTAGTAGTGGAGTACACCATTTAGAATACTCTTTGGGTCCTTCTATCTAAGAAAGGTAATGGACTTACTGGAAAAGGTTCATAGTAGAGCCGCTAGGTTGATTCTGAGGGATGGAAGGATTATCTTTTAGGGTGTGGTTAATATTTCATAATTTATTTTATCTTGAGAAAATAAGGATAATAGATGATCTTATTGAAGTTTACAAGATTATCCGGAGGATCGACTGGGTTAAGACCTCTGATTTTTTGTTTTTGTTCTTATATTCTGTACATAATAGGACAAGAGGACATACGTTTGACAAGCTAGGCTCCAGTTAAGAAAGTTTCATTTTTATAACAGGATGATTGATTTATGAAATGAATTGCTGTTGACAAAATTGGAAGCCAGCACTTTACAAGAGTTTAAGAGGAGAATGGACGATTCCTTGAAAAGTAAAGAATGCGTTTATAAAGTTTTAATTTTTCCAAGGATAGGTATGAAAAGACACCCTTGAAGGACAAAATGCTCCATATATGTTTGTACGTTATGTTATTTATTATACAATTTTGCATAGAAAGTATGTATATAACTTTGTAGGAAGAAATGTGAAGAATGCATGACGAAATAAGAGCACGGGTCATTTGTCAATGTACACACGCTTCGTGGTTGTGTAAATTAGCTGTAAGATTGTTAAAAGACATCAAGGTAACAGTAGTTTGTTGGTGTTATGAAGTACGTGATATTTTTTTTTCTAGTTAATAACGAACAAGTGTTTTTATCAGATACCTCGGACAAGCGAATTAAAAAAAAAAGTTCACCCTTTATGACATTTATTCTACGCTTCACCGTTTTCCAGCCCCTTTAGGGCATTTCTACCATAAGAATGTACGTAGTCTTTCGCCGTTAGCTACAGGCATACCTGCTCAATTTCGACCTACCGCATAATTAAACGACACTATTTTCCACCACTGCAATCGCGCATGTAGCTTATTCAGAACCGTAATATAAAAAAGACTGTCTTTTCGTTGTTGTGTAGTATTAACCAGCACTTGATGGACAACTTGCTTCCCGCGGGGAATATTTGTGTGTGCGAACAAACAGTTGTCCCAGTAGGAGTCCTGCATGCCACAGTCAATCTTGCCAGCTTTTAGGTGGGTTTAGACCTTCGGGGTCTGCTATATTTGCACATACCTTTTTCTAGAGATAGCTACCGTCTTCTCTGATGGGGACCTTTTAGGAGGACAGGTCGCCCAGGTATATAGCGAATGGTGTGACTCTGATGAAAGTTAAGCAACCTGTGGTGGCATCTTTCTTTTCAAGTATCGCGATGGACAGATAGGTGGCAATTTTTACTTTTTTGATCTCGAGACAGGAATCATTAAAAAATCCAAAATACTAGTATTTTTTTTAAATCATCACTTTAATTAAATACCAGAATCGCTCTTCGGTTTTATCACAATTTTTGTAGGCAGAAAGTAAAAAAAAAAATCATTTGACGAATCAAATTGTTAGATACTAGAAAATATCATTCTAAGGTACTTAATATTTAAAACAATAATAAATCATCGATTTTTGAACATTTGCTTTGTTTATTTAAATGAATGGACAAACAAATATGTTAAACTGGTTTGAATAACACGTGACTATTATAAGCAGACCGAATCACTTGGAATTTATACTTATATCAAATTATTGTGAAAAAAAATGATTATTTATATAAAACTAATTATTAGTATAAGACTTGAATTCTGGAAATTTTAGTTTTTCACCTGAGTTAATTGAACTTTCCATGAAACCATTTCACCAAAAAAATACAATCTCTTTGTCGTCAGCTTACGCATTACCTATTGTAAGGCTACACCAGAACAATCGCATTGTGTTGTTGGAGTAAAAAACAACTAAGTGATGTTTCCGGCTAGCAGAAACAAAACGAGGAATACAGATATTATTAGTCGTTACACGAGCTAACGATTGACCTTGTAGCTGTCAGTCCAACCTGTCACGGAGTTAGCCGTGATCGTGGCCTAGGAAGGGGCACGTGCACATCTGGCGTACTTTCGATATCTTACGTTTGTATTAACTAACAGTAACATATTGATATAAAAGATATACCTTTTGTAGTGGATGAAATTTCATCTAGTTTAGACATTTCGTTTTCACACACTCGGAGTTTGCTTAGTTTTAAAACAGGTGAGATATTTGGCATGCATGTCACGCACGTGATTTGAAACTATTAGGTCGCTACTCCCCTCCTTTCTTTTTGTTTTTTATCTCTTCAATTAGTTAGGTTGTCCTGTACAAATTTATTTATGGATATTACAGTAAATATGAAATCTATGCAAAGACTGTAAGGAAGATTAGTATATGAAATAAAGGCCTATTGAATTATAAAATTCTTGCAGAGGAATATTTTTCGTATCAAGTGAAGGAACATGCACGTAAAACATGATGAAAACTGCAGTATCAATTTCTATGAAAATGAACAAGGCTTAACCTAAAACTTAGATCAAAGGAAAAAAAATGCATTTTATTTACTGTATAGATTTATGAAAAATACAGTTGAGTAATAAATATGTATTTTTGCAAACGGGAAACACGCGTGGTGTGTTAATGTAGAGCCAAAATTCTGTTTGTAGAACCGGCTCCTCTGTGTCATGTAGAGAGTGTAGACAAAGTTATGGTTATTTATGCTCGGTAGGATTGGTTCAAGCCTAAAGCTGATATGTGGAACCTAGAAGAGTTTAGATTTTAGGTGGAAAATTTACAGACTGGATGCAGTCTACCTCACACGAGGTTGTTCCACCTACCCTATAAACTACTTGAGAAATTTGGTCTTGTTGACTTGCATGTAGTTGAACAACTGCCAATCAGTTTGCCGAGAGAGAACGTCGAAAAGAAAAAATCAAATCAATAATTATACATTGTAAATTAAAACAAGTTTCGAAGACTGTTCATTGGCATTTGATAATAACACGATTTATACCTGTCACGAACGGCGTTGTTTCGTACGTAGCGTTATAGTATTTAGTATAATAAATTTAAATTACTTCAATAGTATTGGCAATTTAATGCGTTTCCTATTTTATAAAATGTGAAATTTAGTAGTTTGAATTGTTCACTGAAGGTATAGTACAGATAAACTATTGTTTGTAGACTGAATCAATGTATAGGAGAGGGTGAATGAAATGGTATATTTTTAATGTATTGGAATAGGCAACACCTTGGATACATACTTGTAATCCGTAACAATATAAACTTAACCTTCATTTCAGTAATTAAGTTATACGCGCATTAAAATCTGTATACTGAATCTGTATGTGTGTTCAATTACTTTTTGTTTTGGAGGGGGAGGGGTGAGAGATATATGTGATATTTACCAGTAATGCAGAGCTGAGTACGTTGAATTAATTAAAACGATTTTGGCACACTATGTCGCCATGTCTGGTTGTGCATCATGATAATAGCCCAGCAGCATAGTTATTATAGCAAAAGGCTGTCATGTCAGAAGCCCACCACCGTTCACTGCATTCTTTTCATAAGCAATTTAGTGAACGAGGACACTCGTTTCCCAGCTCGCCTTCCAATAGTCTAATTACGCAGAAACCCGTATTGTCTGCGTCTGGCAACTTTATATGAATGAGCATGAATATTTCTGTTATTCTAGAGCTGATTGAAGTATGCGACGGTTGAACGGCAATTTCGTGGAAGCAACTTGTGTAACGCGACTCGTTTTGCTTATCTAGGCGGAGATATTTCTTGATTATATTGCATATTGACTTTTGTCACTGCCCTTCATGTTCGTGGGTTCTCACCTGCTTACCAAGCCTGAGGTACGACTTCTTGCAGGTCTCTTTCTATATGGTCTTGTTGATCCCAAGCTAATCCATGTTCTTTTTTTTTTTCATCTCACAATTCCATTGATTACAAGGAGTATTTTCGTCATAATACATCTATATGATCTGAGTTTATGAATATTTTGCGCCGGAAAGGTCTATTACATACTTTTCCCAAAAGCGATTAATTTTCAGTAATATCATACTATCTGCCAAATGCCAAATAATGCCAAAATGTAGTTCTGATAAATGCCGTTACACCGCAGCTATATATATTGGTTGTGATTGTTACGTGACTTCCTTATTTGCTGCATATTCAATAGCGTTTTGATATAATGTAATCAACCCTCTGTAGAATATAAATTGACAAGAGTGGCTTAAAATGATGCACTGACGCTGAAAGCAACAAAGTGCGGCCAATCTTTTCGTAAACTGTAACTTTAAGTAGTTTTACACGCAGTCCTAAAATTGGAAAATTTCAGCCATAAATCTTAGTGTGATTTTTTTTTAGTGCTTTAGACTATTTTATGGGAGAGGATATCTACAGTGTTTTTGTTATTTTATGACTCTCTTCAGGTGTACCAAAGCTTATGGTAATTTTTAATTTTCGCGTAGTAGTTGGAAAAATGCGATATTAAAATATCCTTGTGATAAGGACGATTTTACGTAACCTCCCAAGTGTTATTATGGGAATTATATCGGAAATTATTTTTTTTATGTAATCTGTATAATTTTATGAAATTGGTATCCCATCATAAGAACTACTCTTACAGCCTCAAAATTTAGAGCCCCGCCCCAGTGGCACAGCGGTATGTCTGCGGACTTACAACGCTAGAAACCGGGTTTCGATACCCGTGGTGGGCAGAAAACAGATAGCCCATTGTGTAGATTTGTGCTTAACCTCAAATAAAATTTAAAAAGTCAAGCTACAATTAAGCCTTTTTATCGTTTTACTAAAACGGTAAAAACTAAACATCTAGTTAGAGATGGGACTTTTAAGTTTATATTTTTTTTTTTCAAAGTTGAAAGTATTTGAATCTTAAACTAACCCCTATCTTTATGAAATTTTAATTATGCATGTATGGCAGTTCAGTTATATTGGAACGCTAATTCCTTTATCGAATAATTCAATAATATTTTTTTTCTGTGTAGTACTTATGACTTTAATCTAAGTATTTGGATAATTTTGGTTTGGAGTGCGCCTAATAAGTATATGTGTAATTTATAACAATATCATTTGTTATAAATTTTTCTTCTTGTATGACGAAGTTGAGAATACAATTCAACTTGTCCACTGTAACACCTGAAAAGACGGTTTCGTCGCCTTTTTTAAAAAATTACTTTGACGTGCTTTGTTACATGTTTCTTCGAACCAAATTACAAATAACGTAACCTGATCATGAGAGAAAATTAGAATATCATGTACTCGGATTACTTATGATAATGAATGGCTTTTTGTGGCACTCAACAGTTATTGATAAATGTTTAATACTTTTTAGGTTTTTTAGTATTTCTGGTATTTGATTTAGCGGGATTGATACGTTGGTATATTAACAAGCAATCTGACTCAACGGGAGAAGATGTAACTATTTTGGTTGGTTGTGGGGATATCCCTTCGGACTAAGAGTGAGGTACGTCATCATAGTTGAGTGAAGTTTATTTTTATGATCAAAATTCCTGGAAAAGTAAATAATACATTCTGGTATATCTGACCAAAAATACCAATATTAGCATAGACCACTAAAATACAGAAGAAATGAATTTTTTAAGAAGGTGAGTGTTAAATATTAATGTTTTTTGTTATATTTTTTTTATAAATAATTTCATGTGAAAAAAATTGATATATTAAATTGATAAAATGGGTATACAATTATTAAAATGGTTTTCACTTCAGTTACCATCTTCAGTTTTTAAAGCCATTGTGATAATTAGTTCATGCCCTTAAGTATGCAGAAAAAAATCTTAAATTCGTGACCAGTCTTATGTGCATGTTTTGTCAGCATCGTAAGACGTAAATAAAAGATCATTTTCAAAATATACTCGGGGATTAGTGTGAACTTTTTTGTTCTCAAATATGGGAGGGATTAGTGTGAACTTTTTTGTTCTCAAATATGGGAGGGATTAGTGTGAACTTTTTGGTGCTCAAATATAGGAGGGATTAGTGTGAACTTTTTGGTCTCAAATATGGGAGGGATTAGTGTGAACTTTTTGGTGCTCAAATATAGGAGGGATTAGTGTGAACTTTTTTGGTTATCAAATATGGGAGGGATTAGTGTGAACTTTTTGGTTATCAAATATGGGAGGGATTAGTGTAAACTTTTTTGGTTCTCAAATATGGGAGGGATTAGTGTAAACTTTTTTGGTTCTCAAATATGGGAGGGATTAGTGTGGACTTTTTTGGTTCTCAAATATGGGAGGGATTAGTGTGAACTTTTTTGGTTCTCAAATATGGGAGGGATTAGTGTGAACTATGTTATTTTACTTTTATTCTTAATTTTAATAAAACAATCTGTATAAGCCAACTACGTACATGTGTACCTACTTATACGTTGGACACAGACTTGCGAACATTTGAAACGTTTCAGTGTTCGGTGCTTTACTGTTTTTAATATTCTGAATTTAAAGTAGTATCGGGTTATTCCTTGTACTTTAAAATTATTTTTCTATCGTCCCGGCTGCTTCTAAGTGGAATGTTATCCCATTTCAGCGGTTAACTTGTTTTTTAGTTCAGTGGTTCTTAACCTTCGTTGTCTTAGGATCTATTTGTAAACATTCATGGTCATTTGCGACCCTATGTTGTAAGTAGCTTTAGTGCAAAAACATCTGGCTTACTATAAAACATGTACAAAATAAATAAGTGATTAAATAAACTATTAGTTATTTTCAAAGTCTCTTCAAAACCCTTTTACCCATTCTAATGACCCAATTTTAGGTTGCGACCCATGGGTTGAGAAACGCTGTTCTAAGATAAGGAATTATTTTTACTTTTTATTTTACATGTTAAAAGAGGTCAAGTGGCTGTGTGTACTTCAACTAGACTCTAAACTTTTAGACATTTACAGTAAATATGCATGTGTGACGTGAAAAAATTCAAGAAGTGTTACGTAGAAGATCCATTGACTTCTGTTATTTCATTTGTGTTTGTCTTACTGGGAATGGTGAACAAAGGTCATTTTGAAAAACTTGGGTTTCTCAGCTAGCCCTTATAATTTTTCTTTGTGTTATTTTACATTTACCTACAATGAACTCGTATATTTTTTGTTTAAATTTTTTTTAAACCTGAGACAATGTGAAGTGAAGCAATGTGCTTCTTGACTGCATCTGTACGTACTTCCCCGAAACTCTGGCAAATACCAGTTTTAAATGAAAGATTTTTGTGTAGCGCCTGACCAGTCTTCGATGCAAGTATAACTGATACATGTATCAGTCACGTGCTTGCGTATCCTGAGTAGATAAAACTTTCAACCTAGTTGCTTAGTCATTACCTTGAAAGTTTTAATACTACACAACGTGACACTACAGCGAGAGACTAAATTTAAAATTTTGTAGGCAACTGTATATTGGGTATTAAACAACCTTGCAGTGTGAGAGAGAAATAAATAAGGGAGCCCAGGCACTGAACTTTCGGCATTCTGTTACTCAGAGTGACACTGATGTGAGAATGCAGCCAGTAAAGACCGAAGAAACACTTGAAAACCGAGCCACTTTATCACATAAACTGAACAATTGGTTACATCACCAATACTAGAAACAACTATATGAACATTCCTAAACAGTTATTATTTTAATCCACGTGCAGAAAAATTAGTATTGTTACAGGAGTCTTTTTATTACGTGTTTCATAAAGAGCCACATGTTTAATTGCAAGAATGCTTCGCATTAAAAAAAAAGCGATTAGTAAGGATAGTTTGGTTTATTTACCTTACTTGTTATAAAATTTCGTTATTGTTGCTTAAGTTGATCCACTTGTTCTAAGAACGTCGCTACAATTTTTTCTTAGGTTGATACACATTTTCTTGCAAGGTAATGTTTTGTTGTTCAACAGGTCTACTTGTTCTGAGAATGTCATCGTTGTCTCTTAGTCTGATCCATTGTTATGAGGATGTCATTTTTTGTTCGTTATTGCTGAAGTGGCTCTTATTTTGTTATGGTTGTTTGGTTTACATACCTGTTCTAAAAATGTCATTATTGGATGCTTAAAATAATCTAATCTGAAAACTTCGCCACTGTTTATTGTTTTGTTGATACGTACCTGTTATTAAATGCAACTTCTGTTTGTAATATGTTGTTCAGTGAATGCAATTTTGTTTGTTGCCAGTAATAAATGTTTGTAGAATATTTTAGCAAATAAAATATAATAAGTTAAAAAAACTTCGGGAATAAACGCACGAAAAGTGTGTGTATCGCAACTAATAAATATTATATAACTTTAGCCGCGTGGTTCCGTATCACTAAATATTTTGTCATGCGTCGTAAGTCAATGCTAAGAGTAGTTTAACTGCTAAAGATCACCCTTCTTCAGCAGGAAGATAAAACCCTGCAGAGCTAGTGTTAAGTAGAGATATTTTCGACCTAACTGTGCTACGTGCCAAATGTATTCCTTGTAAATTTAGTAAAAATAATATAGGTAAAAAATATTAGCTATCCCTACATTTACTTTTTTTTTGAAAAGTTTTTTTTTACTTGTAGGGTATAGAGGAATTTAACAATAAGCCTCAAAACCGTCGTTAGTGTGAACGCTTATATAGAATTATCTAAAAGTAAATTCATATTTAGTGCTTGTAAAAAATGACCACAGGATAGATGTTTTACCACACTTGAAAACTTCACAAGTAGTGTATGAAAATATTTTATTCGAGTTTTTTAACTTTTT